>NC_141616.1:27986777-28224277 GCF_047967505.1 Dipteris shenzhenensis
GGGTGTTGGAACTCAAGTTTGGAGCAACCATTTGCAGATCTGTCAGTTCTGGTGGACTTAGGAGGTCCTAAAACTTCTATGTTGCTCATCATTCGCACTCCGGTGGCATTTACAAACAGCTCTATTTCCAAAAACGTTTTTCAGTCCGTGTGTTGGACCCAGTGATTGAGACCACGGTTTCCAAAACCGTCTGTCCCATTGTGTTTCGAACGCCCAAAAACCCCTACCTGTCAGTTCTTGCACAATTCGGTGGAGGATTTTCAGAGTTATAGATCTCTGTGTATTCAATTTCGTCTCTCTGTTATCCATTTTTCATTCTAAGGTTTTGAAACCTTAGATTTATGCCACATGGCAGTGGATAAGTGTTGACTCCCATTTCTCACTCATCGGTTGGGATTTTGGAGTTCTAGCAGAAGAGAGATATTTGCATATTTTCTTGCTGAGTCCGATTATGCAATGGCGCCCACGTTTTGAGGCATCTCAGGTTCTATTTTCAGTAGCGGTCATTACTGTGGGACTATGATTTCTTGAGCATACCTTATGCAGATCACTCTGGTTGCAGTTTGAGCAGTGTGCGCTCATTTGTGGTATGCATTGGGTTGCAGTGGATGATTTATAGGCCATTTGGATGCATTGCGGTCCTTATTGGATGCGCTGATAGGCCCAAATTGCCTTGTGGGATGCTATTTTTTATGGACGCTTTGCACATGGATGCTATTTTATGCTGAGGGACAGCTTTGACACATTGCAGGTGATGCACTGATAGTGCTATGCTCTCTTGGATGAGATATTATTGATGTATATGCCAGTGGATGGTGTTTATGCTTGAGTCACTTGGCACTTATTGGCATTTTCTTTTGGGCCAGATTTGCTCATATGGATGCATAGTATATGCACATGAGTCGAATGCATCTTTTGATGCTTTGAGCTTTGAGTTTTGGTGATATTTCACTCTATTGTGGCATACACATTTGGGTGCACCTGGTATTTGGTGTGATTCTCTCTTGCAGGCACTAGCATTTGGAATTTTGTTTCATTTGCATCATGGCATCCTCTTCCATGTCTGAAAAGGAGTTTTTCAACATTAAAAAGTTTGATGGGACAAACTTTTCTTTGTGGAAAGAACAAATAAGGGATGTGCTTATTCAAAAGAAGTAGATTAAACCCTTGGTAAGCCTGCAAATATGTCTGAGGATGATTGGAATGAGTTGGATGCATTAGCAAAGTCTACTATTAGACTTCATCTTGCAGAGTCAGTTTATTTCACAGTAGTAAATGAGCAGACTACGGAAGATTTGTGGAAGAAACCGTGTGCCACTTATGAGAAGGAAACTGCCTCTAATAAAGTTTACCTCATGAAGAGGTTGTTTGAGCTGCAGATGAAGGAAGGGGTCTCCATTGCTTCTCACTTGAATGAATTCAATATTATTTTCAGCCAGCTTCAGGCTCAGAAGATGAATTTTGATGCAGAGACTAAGGCAATATTTCTCTTACGTTCATTGCCATCCTCATGGGATACCTTCCGTACAGCTGTCAGTAACTCTGCACCTGGTGGAGTACTGAAATTTGATGATGTTGTGGGTAGCTTGTTGGCCGAGGAGATTAGACGGAAGTCTATGGATGGCAACAAGCAGGATGCAGCCTTAAATGTGCAAAGGGGCAGATCACAGTTCAAGGGGAAGTCCCAAGAAAGAGGGAAGTCTCATAGCAAATCTAGGGCACGGAACATTGAGTGTTACCACTGTGGCAAGAAGGGCCATATGAAAAAGGATTGCTACAAGCTGAAAAGAGAGCAAAAGGATAAGAAAAAGAATGCAAATTGGGGTGCAAATCAAAAGGAAGAGAGTCCAAGGGAGAACAAAGGAAAAGTGAAGATCGAGGAGATCAATGCAATCACACATGATAGTGACAATGACGTTCTCTTCATGTCTAGTTTATCTGCAGATTTGCTTACCAATTCAGATGATGCATATTCCCAGGGTTGGATTTTGGATTCTGGTGCTTCATTCCATGTTACTCCCCATAGGGAATGGTTCTCCACTTATGACAGTGGAAAGACAGGTTGTGTGCATCTTGGAAATGACTATGCATGTGACATAGTGGGAGCAGGTGACATAAAGTTTTCTTTTGCAAATGGGTCTGCATTTATTTTGAAACATGTGAGACACATGCCTAAGTTGACCAAGAGTCTTATTTCAGTGGGTCAGCTAGATGATGCTGCTTTTCACACCACTTTTGGCTTTCAGAGTTGGAAAATTCAAAAGGGCTCTATGCTTTTGGCCAGGGGTGCCAAGTGTGGGACTTTGTATCCCTTACATGTATCAGGGGTATTTGATCATGTTGTTGCAATAACCGAGCAGCCAAGCACTTCTTTGTGGCATTGTAGGTTGGGGCACATGAGCCAGAATGGAATGAAACTCTTATGCCGTTTGGGTTATGTACCGCATTTGAGTTTCTCTGATTTTGAATTTTGTGAGCATTGTCTCTATGGGAAGCAGACTAAATCAGCCCGTAAAAGAAGGGGAAAGAAAGAGTTTGAAAAGCTTGATTTGGTGCATTCAGACGTATGTGGTCCCATGCCTACACGGTCATTAGGCGGGGCTGAATACTATGTGACATTCATTGATGATGCAACTAGGAAAGTGTGGGCTTATGCTATAGCTCGGAAGAGTGATGCGTTCCAAGTATTTCAGAATTGATTGGCCTTGGTTGAGAATCAGTCAGGTAGAATGCTTAAATGCCTACGGACTGACAATGGTGGAGAGTATCTCTCTCATGACTTTCAGCATTTCTGTGATACACGTGGGATTAAGAGGGAGCTCACATCCCCTCGTACTTCAGAGCAAAATCCAGTTGCAGAAAAGATGAACCGTACCATTCAAGAAAGGTTGCAATGCATGCTTTCCAATGCAAGTCTTTCTGGTGGTTTTTGGGTTGAGGCAATGAAGACTGCAGTGCATGTGATCAATAGATCACCTAGTAAGAGTTTGGATGGCGGTATTCTTGAAGAGGCATGGAGTGGCAAGAAGCCCTCTTACTCTCATTTGCGTATATTTGGGTGTGAGGCATATGCACATGTGCCAAAAGAGCTTCGAAAGAAGCTAGATCCTAAGTCTAGGAAATGCATCTTTCTGGGTTATGGTGAAAGTGGAGAGACGGGCTATCGTCTCTGGGATCCAGAAGCAAAGAAGATCATACGCAGCCATGATGTAGTCTTCAATGAGAAGAAGATGCATAAGACACCCATGAGGGATGTGGAAATGAGGAGAATCACTTTCCAGGATGTGAATCCACCTACATATGTTGATAGACAGCAAGCTGTCCATGCACCAAATATGCAAGAAATGGTACCACCAAGTACTCCCACAGGTATACAATCAAGGGTAGATGATGGATCATCTATTGGTGGAAATGATGAGCCAAATGTGGCTGATATGCAGGTGGGATAGCAAGCTGAAATGCCCTTGAGAAGATCATCTAGAGTGTCTAGACCACCTGATAAGTTTGTTCCAGGGGTAGACTATGTGATGCTTACTGATTGCGGGGAGCCTTCTTGCTACAAAGAGGCTATGATGCGCGAGGATCAACGCAAGTGGGAGTATGCTATGCGATCAGAGATGAGTTCACTTATGAAGAATAAGACTTGGGACTTGGTTTCTTTGCCACATGGAAAGAAAGCATTGCCATGTAAATGGGTCTACAAAATGAAGGTCACAGGTGATGATGTGCCTAGGTACAAGGCCCGTTTGGTCGCTAAAGGGTTCAAGCAGGAGAAGGGTGTGGACTTTGATGAGATATTCTCTCCGGTTGTGAAGATGACCACACTTAGATGCATGCTTGGACTAGTGGCATTAGAGGATATAAGGCTTATGCAGATGGATGTCAAGACAGCTTTCTTGCATGGGGATTTGCATGAGGAAATTTACATGGTGCAGCCGGAAGGCTTTGAAGAAAAGGGCAAATAGCATTTAGTTTGCAAGTTGAAGAAGAGTCTCTATGGTCTTAAGCAAGCGCCTAGAGAATGGTATCAGAAGTTTGATGCTTTCATTCGGTCCCAGGGTTTTAAAAGGAGTGAAATTGATCACTGCCTCTACACTAAAAGGGCTAAGGATAATAACCTGATAATCCTGGCACTATATGTGGATGATATGCTATTGGCTAGCAAGAATACTTATGAGCTAGATGCATTAAAGGCCAAGTTGCATGAGGCCTTTGATATGAAGGATTTGGGACTTGCAGGTCATATTCTTGGTATGCGCATCATGCATGATTGGAGTAGGAAACTCCTTTGTCTTTCACAGAAGGAGTATGTTACAAAAGTATTGCAGCGTTTCAATATGGAGGGGGGGAAGGCAGTGAGTACTCCATTGCCTCCATATGTGAAACTGAGTCATACAGATAGTCCCAAATCAGATGAGGAAAGGGCCATGATGGCCAAGGTTCCTTATGCATCAGCAGTTGGGAGTCTTATGTATGCTATGATAGCTACTAGACCAGACATTGCATTTGCAGTGGGAGTTGTTAGCCGGTATATGGCTAATCCAGGAAAGAGGCATTGGGAGGCAGTTAAGTGCATCATGAGGTACATGAAGGGTACCAAGGAGATGTGCATCTGCTTTCGTAGAGGAGACATGCTGTACTTGGGTATACAGATTTAGACTATGCAGGGCATGTGGATAGTAGGAGATCCACTTCTGGTTATGTGTTGACCTTTGCAGGTGGTGCAGTGTCGTGGATGTCTCGTGCACAGAAGTGCGTTGCTTTGTCTACCACAGAGGCTGAGTATGTTGCAGCCACAGAGGGTTGCAAGGAGGCTATATGGCTTGATCGGCTAGTGGGAGATTTGGGGATTCATACAGGTGTACCGACATTGCATAGTGATTCCATGAGTGCTATTCACCTAGCACGGAATCCGGTCTTTCATGCAAAGACCAAACACATTGAGGTCAGGTACCATTTCATCAGGGAGGTACTTGAGGACAAGCGCATAGAGCTTGTCAAGGTTCATGCAGATGATAACCCTGCAGATATGCTAACGAAGAGTCTACCTAGTCAGCGGTTTGAGTATTGTCGTGTACTGATGGGCATTGGATAGTATGCTCACTGGTTATTCTCCCTTAAAGGCACATTGTCCTTTAAGTGGGAGGTTGTGGGGGTTAAAGGTCACTGTGCCTTTACCCTAGTTATGTACAATACTCAAACACATATATAAATGAATGAAAAAGAAGATTAGGGTGTTCTGCACCCACCAAAACTTGTGTGGCTCTTTGTCTCTCTCTCTCTCTCTCTCTCTCTCCTTCTTCCGTTCTTGCTTCCGTTGAGAGCACTCTCAAGGACTTTACAAACTTGACCGTTGTTGACACCACAAAGAAAGCATGGTTCTTATACCTGAGCAAAGGAAATCTCATTCTAGTGATGACAAAGAGAGAGTTGGAGAAAGATGAACAAGCATCAGATGTATCTTTCTCAAAGAGCAATTTGATTCAAGGGGGCACCTTACCAGGAATAAAATTTGAAAAAGACAGCAATAAAATGATGATTTACACAAAGTCAAGAATGAGCAACAGATTGTTTTGAAGTTGATGGTATAACAGAACAACGGCAGTCCTTGAATATACTTGAAGTGGAGGCAATATAAGAAGAAGTAGAGCGATCTAGAGCGGTTCAAATAGAGTCCCAAAAAAATAAACCCCGACGTCAAATGCAAAAAGCGAGTACTTCATGAGCTACAGTTCCAAGTCCTATGATAGCTACAAGTACTCAAAAAAGAGGTCGTTCATCTACAAAGAAAGGGCGAAGAAGAGAAGAGGAAGAACACAAAAAGAATGCAGAGGGTCTTGAAATGGAGTCAGATTCAGAAGTAGAAATGTTATCAATGAAGAGCCTAAATCTTCGCTTGAATGAGGCAGTGACAGATGAGGATCCAGGATATATATGGGGCTAGAAGACTCAAGTTGTACATGCTTCAATGGTGGTCAAACATCTTCACCAACAGCAGGACCTTAGATAATGACTATGCTGAAAAGATTTTTTAGGCTTTGCTTAATGGGAAAAAACCAGTTGTTTTTAATTTGGTAATCCGTCCAAGGGCATATTGGCCGGTCAAAGGAGATTCTAGTCAATCCATCTCTTTCTTTCAACCTCGAACATAGGGCAATATGGAATGATATATTAACGTATGCATACCCCTACATGGATTCATATTCATAAAAGAAAACAACGCGTGGTTACAGACATTGGAACAAATATAGGGATCCTAAATGACCCTAGGGTGTGAATTAGCATATGATATAGACACAAATATGAGATAAAGGGATGAACACAAATAAGCATAGGATAATAATATGCTTTGGGACAAAACCCAACAAATTATAGATGATATGAGGAGACGAACTGGACGGAGCACAGAAAGAGTGCGTAATTGACAACCACAGCGAGCCCTTTTAAATGAAGAAATTGCAAGTACCTTGAGCCACGATAGGGAAGAGTTAATGGACGCACCTCCCCCAACATATACACGACCCAAGGAGACTTTGGTGTTGCGGAGTCTTCCCGCCCTCAATTCCCTCACCGACTTGTTCAGCAACTCGGGAAGAGCGCCGCCTCGGAAGTAGAACTGGCAAAATGTGACATTTGAAACGACACCTGAAGCATTGTCACATGTGAGTGGCACATAGGAAGACGAGCTGCCTAAAGAAACGGCATCTGAGATGGCACCTGACCTTCCAACCCGACATGCCAACCAGGCCATGGAGGCTATGGAGAGAACATAGGTAACAAATACACCCACTTCCACCTCGCGAAGGAACTTAGCCGCTCAGGGGGAGCACCGCTGATGTAAATACAACCATGGCGGTTGAACAAACACGTCTAATTGTGAGAGCTCCCTATATAAAATTGCGAGCGGTAAACACCGGAGCATAGATTAGATGTGTATTAGAGATACTCTACACCCCTCTGCTCTCCATCACAATAGATGGTCTGAGTGCTCACGAGAGCAGCAAGAGGACCTTTAAACTAGCGCGAGACCAACACGATCTCTTGGATTCCACTCAAGCATGAGAGAGCCCTTACCACATGGGTTATCCCTCTGCATTTTTAGTGAATAGTATACAAAGAAGGGGATAGGAGACCTTCTTGGAGATAGGGGAGCCGCTTATGCTCGTCCCCCACTCATGTGCTCGTCGTCCCGCACCCACATGACGATAACTGCATGAATAAAGGAGCTAGGCCAAAGAGCGCCACCCCCACACATTAGGAAACGACTGGAGAAACATTCTCCAACTTCCTTTTGGATATAAGAACCCCCTTCATGGCTGCGAGCGCCAGAGCCAGTTGATAGACGTTGAGGCGCTATATCTCAGAACCACCAGACGAGTTCTAGTGCGTAATCTGAGGGATGAACGACCTCATCGAGGACCAACCCCTGGACCTTTGATTACTCGCCCGGATCGTTGCATCTGCATGAGTTCTACGTAGCGCTTGCGCTCCACGTTTGCATGATCGAGGCTATAAGGGACTTGAAGCGTATTTTGCATGCTACATTGGACGCGTAAAAAAAGTTTGCATATATAGGTGTAATGTCACGAACATGCAGATATCCTAGCCCAGTTAGACTCTTGTCTGCTCCAACTCGGGTAGGCTCGTTCTCTGACTCGATGGACCTCTCAGGCTAGCAATGACAAACATAGTTCAAATGACCGCCAGGTTCATCGAGGAACTTTGTTCTCTGGAACATTCATAGAATAAGCAGGAGGATACTAAAAACTCAAACTATCGTAATTAGTCTGAAGAGGCATAGCCTTCCATTTCAATGTAGATTTACCGTCTTCAACTCTCGGAACACCGGCTATGAGCCAAGAGACCTGTGGAGATATTAGTCGGCACACTGTATACTCCTCTTACGTCGAGCGCCTCAGAAATCCACTTGCTATACATCCCAGTTTATGGTAAGTCGGTATACGGGAAGGAAAATCATATTGTCTGTGGAGCACACATCGTATTGGCTTTCACAAAGATAAGAGATGGTGGACTCTCTGTTTGCTAATAGATATGAACTAAGTTATGAGATACCCCCTACTCGCATAGTTCCTTGTCTTCTCGAGTTGCTAGACCTCACTAGTTAATGAGAAGCCAGGCCACTCGGACTACGGAATGACGCTAGCACAAGACTCTAAGAGCAGAAGCCTCAATACTAGTCAAAAGGCTTACAGAATATATCAACAAAAATGTACGGGGTCATGCTTGTTGTTTAATAGTTGAGCCCTCGTAACCACGTTAGGCGCTTTTTATTTTTCCTCGCTGGATGTTCATAGATACAGGCAGTTACGCACCTCACATGAATGGATTATGGTGCCTCGGGTTGCAAGCTTACTAGCTTGAAACTGCCCCTTCCTAGCAGCCTCCTTACAAGTAGTGCTGGAGCTTGCCTATTCAAAGCTCTCGAGCCTCTTTCGATCTTAGTCCTTAGTCATATCCCCCTTAAGAAAATTATTTTATTTCACCCTATTAGATCAACCTGGGTGGACACTATGAGTTTCTTTTTCCAACTTTGAGGAGTAGGGAAGACAGTAGATAAATAAAAATTTGAAGTTATAATTATATAGATCTAACCATGGTATTCCCAATGGCATCTTATATATATATAATTTTTCAATGAGAATTTTTCAAATGGTAATATTGTTGGATGTTAGAATGGCATGATATCATTCTAATACTATTGCACTTTCTGACCAAACAGATGCTAAGCATGAAAATTACATTGATGCTTGGACAAGATCTGAGTTCCCTTACACTTTTCCTTTGGATGTAATCTAATTTACTGTTATGCTTGAGTTTATGCACCTGCCCTTTAACACTTATTTCATTAATTTTGGACTTGTCAATGTACAAATTCATTTTTACATATACTTTTGGGCTAGTTTCTGGATAAAATTTAAGAAAAAACCCAACCTTCAAATCACAGATGAAAACATTAAAATAAGAAATTATTTAGAGATTTTTAAAGGAGATGAAACTAAAATTATAAAATTTAACGTGACATAGAGAAGTTACACCAAAAAATAAGATTCAGCAGTTGTAAAGTCTCTTAATATTTATAATGGTGTTAACAAACACCTTCAAAAGTTACAGTATTAAGCAAACTCTCACAATATTTAGAAAGGTGTTAACAAACATCAAAAGTTACAATAATCCTCTCACTGGAAGGCATTAATATTTGCTCTTGATATCCTAGATTCAACCCATTCAAGCTGAGCTGAGTTCATCTCATCATCATCAATGTAGCTAAAACTACAGAAGAGAAGTAAGGAATTGTAAATTTTCTCATGTATAGTACTTTCTTGGATCCGTATGGCTTGCACTTCTTGGGGTGGAAATCTCTCATAATGAGCCACATGCGAAGTAACCTCACTTAGTACGTTATCTCTCTCCTATATGAATGTAATCTATCTATTTTGCTAGTAGACCTAATTATTTTCTCTGTTCTCTTTCTCTAGGCACTTTAGAGTAGCAAACTCATCCTTTTCATCCTGGGTTAATGGAGCTCGCTATCTCTTTCCATGCTCCCTCTTCGCCTTGTTCTCGGTGATCCATTCTTTGTTGGTGCTAATGGTCCATGCAATCAATGACTTCAAAAAGATCCATGGAGCTTTAAGCTATGGGAATATGGACCACATGAACAAGAGATAGTGAGGGAGTAAAGCGAGATGGAAGAAGAGTTTGAGAGTAAGGCTATGAGATGAGTGCAAGAATGATAATGGGAGTAGACTCGAGTTCCAGAGTAAGGTTGTGAGCAAGATGGAAGGAGTAAGCTTGAGGAGAGGAGGAAGGTGCTGAGAGCAAAGTGGAAGAAGTAATTGGCTGTAAGGCTTTAGAACAATATATTTGTAGATCTACAACAACTTCAAAGAAGAATGGTCGAGTTTTATGGAATAACATTTGAGGAGTGCAAAGGCATTTTGAAATTTGTTATCAAACTGGATGAGTGTGAGGTTGTAAAGGAAAAGAAAATGGAAAGAGTTACTATTACATTTATGAATGGAGCACTTGATACATCATTGACTGAAGCGAGTTCGAAGTATTTTAGTGTGCAGTCGGAGAAACACATATGGTGGTTAGGCTCGTTCCACGTATGATCATTTTTTGTTTTGTACTTGATTTTGGTCATTGTTTTCAAATCTGTTATAGTAAAACTTTTGTTTTCTATAATCTGGCAGGTGAAGACAGAAGACCATGAAACACTAGATTGGGTGTTTCACCACACGGAAATACCAAGAATAATCAAAAGACAAGTGCAAGGCGAGAATCTCCATGTTGCAGGAAAAGGTGATTTTCAAGTAGAGTGGCACATGGCCGGGGATCTTAAAACACTTAAGTGCATGTATAACGTTAGTAAAGGAGGCAACTCAAAGTCTCCTTGTCTTTACTGCAAAGAATCAGCTCAAGTAATGGATTCCAAATGGTGGAAGAGAGCACCTAATAGAGATAAAGTTGACCCTGACTTCAAGGCCATTCTGGACATTCCACTATGTAATGTTCACATCTGCACATTGCATGGTCTATGTCGAATTATTGAGAAATTGGTATTTTTGTATATTGGATTTGCTTGGAAACTCCGTCCTGAAAAAAATAGAAAGGATGCTCTTCAAGCATTGGAAAAAGGGTTATCCAATATAGGTCTGCATGGAGGAGATGTTCAAATCACAAAGGATTTTAAAAAGTCTACCAATGGCAAGGAGGTACCAATCAAGCCCTCTATTGGTGGTGTTAAGGCAAGAAGATTCTTGTCTCGACCCAAACACAGTAAGCAAGTAAGGCAAGGTAGAACAGTTTCAAAGATTAATTATGGATTGTGAAAGCAAGTCCATAATGCCGTGAAAGATCATGAGGCAGATGGGGAAGCACGAAATGTGAAGGCAGAGGTGTGGAGGTCTCTTGATCAACTCTTCATGTTCTATGACAAAGTAACATGAACACCTATTTCATTAAATTTGGACTAGTGCACTGTCCAAATTCATTTTGTGAGATAATTTTGGATAAAGCATTTCAAAAAAAGAGGCTCTTATAAAACAAAACTTTGAGTCAAAAAGTAAGATTTTAAAAAAGCAAATTAAAAAAAGAGGACTTCATGTTGTTAAAAGAGACAAAAAGTAAGATTTTAAAAAATCAAATTAGAAAAAATACTAGAGTACATTTAAAAAACTAGAGTACATTTAAAAAAAAGCATGACACATTTGTACAAGAAGTAGATCATATAACTCAAAGCCATATGGTGTTAAAAAACACCTTCCATTAGCTCAACCTAGAAGATGTCATCTTTGTCTCTCTTGTCTATTACAACTTTACATTAGAGAACTAAAAAGTCTTTGTGGAACTGTAGTTTCATTTCTTGTCTATTACAGTTACTTTAGAAAACACATAAGTCTATGGAATTAAATTTCACAGTTACTTTAAATTTCTATGGAATTAAATTTCCATCACTTGACTATTAAGTCATTAGAGAGAGCATGTGTCCTCGAAAGTGCCTACTATGGCATTGGCTTCATGAAAACAAGCAGACTTTAAACTTGCAGGCCATGCATAACCAGGGCTGGCATCGCAAATCTCCTCACAGACTCTCCTCACAACTTGTTTCGAATCTTCCGCCGACTTGTAAGCATTCAACAACTCTTCTTTTCTCTCTTGGCTTTCCTCATCTTCACCATTTTTTTCAATACAGCTTCTAGCCACCGCCATATCCTGTACGAAAATTTAACTCGTTCGCATAAGAAGTACGTGATTAAAAGAAGCGAAAAAAGAAAGCTAAGGATATTTACCTCTTCTGCTGAGTTCAAATCAAGCAGCCATGTGTGTAACATATCCTCCTCGAATGATTTTCCCTTCATTGGTCCATACAAAAGAGATCTAAGACAGAATTTGAGTTCAGTAAATGAAGTCGGGTAGTAACTAGTCATTGTCTTAGAGGGAAAGTGGGAGAAGGAGAGTGAGGGAGCAATAGCGAGGGATGCATAGTGAGCTGCCCCTCCTTTAAGAGTGATAGAAAGTGAGGGAAGACGTAAAGTGAAAGATGAATACAAGTTAATCAGAAGGACTAGGATGTAAGAAATAAGAGAGTGTTTGTGGAAGGACTACGATGGAAGATTACAAGTGCACTAAGGCACGATGTGTTCACTATGATAAGGATAAGGGTTGGAATAAAGTGAGAGAAGCATTGGAAATGCTCTACTTTAAGTGAGTGGAGATTGTCCAACTGAATAAAATTTTGCAGAGCATTGGGAATGCTGTACTTTAAGTGAGTGGAGCATTGGGAATTGATACTTTGCCATGAAATATATTACAAATATTACATCATCACATATTCATATCAAAATTCTCATCACAGAAGGTTATATTTCCTAATAATCACATCATCACACATTCATATCATAAAATTGTGTGCATGAAATAAATATATAAATATCATGACTAAATGCCACTTAAGTAATAAGTCAGAAATTGGTGTATAATCAACAAAAACTACATCATGATTCATACATTGCAACAAATAAATGTCAACCATAATATTCATGGAGTAAACAACATCATGAGAATATGCTCCACATGCATATATACAAACACAACATCATACATGCATCACAACTCTTCTAATGCTTCTAGTGGAGACTGTGGCAACTCTTCTGATGCTTCCAATGGAGGCTGTGGTGCTCTAGATGTACACTCAGTCTCTACTTCTTTTGTAGTATGTAGTGCTTTCAGAGTAGACTCAGTATCCTCTTCCTTAAATGCAAGCGGAGGCTGTGGCAACTCTTCTGATGCTTCCAGTGGAGGCTGTGGTGCTGTAGGTGTACACTGAGTCTCTACTTCTTCTGTAGTGTGCAGTGCTTTCACAGTAGACTCAGTCTCCTCTTCCTTAAATGCAAGCTCTGATATTGCTTCAGTTGCACGTTGTATTCTAATGGCAGCAATTAGGTCTCGAATGATTTCAGCCCTAAACAATTGTATATCCTCCTCTGAATATTTGAGCTCCAAAGAGTCTTCCGATGAGATATGTGGCTTAAGTGAGAAAATTTCTTTGAAAATCAACATGCAATTGTAGGCAACTCTCCACCCACAACTATGCCCATCTTCCTGCTCTACTACTAAAAGCTTTTGGAAGTCTACCGAGTCTTTGTACTGTCCTGTTTCTTTGATAGCAGATACCAACTTCTCAATCGACGTGCTCATCATGACATATTAAAAAAACTTAGTGTGTCTATTACATAAGGTACATAATATAGAAGTAACAACAGATTAATAGAATACTTACGTTTGCACTGAGCCATGAAAGCCTGCAATCGAGTTAACAAACCAACAATAGTTGTCTTCAAGGTCCCAAACCACCAGACTCCAATGTTCCCTACACGAATAATTAAGAACCATTATTATTTAACACAATGTTACCAGTATAAGATGAAAATAAAGGTTGCCATGATACTTACATCTCGTGATATGCCATAAATAGGACTCGCACGCCATGTAAATGTAAAGGCTGTAACCATTTACAAACATCGGCTATTGTCTTTCTGCTATCGCTAAGTATAGGAGAAAGGAGGGAATCCAACATATACACACGGTTTTGTATGGCTCTACCAAATCGTGAGATAACTATACTGCACCAACAAATAAATGAATATTAGCTTATTAGATTTAATCAAAATATTGAATTATCAAGCAGAGAAAAAGTTTGTATCAAACCTGAGAATGGCCATCATAACGTTGTTATTGACCTCATTTGAAGCTCTAGAGAGGATTGAAATCTCCTCTCCCCCAAATTCAAGATATTGAGGTCTATGTTGAATCATAACCCTAACATTAAAAGAGCTTCCCAATTCTTCCAATGAAGCTAAGATTTTTCATTCTCTCTCTCTCTCCCTAGGATTTGTAATTATTTCTCTCTCTCTCTCCATCTCTCTCCTCTCTCTCTCTCTCCTCTTCTCTCTCTCTCCCTCTTTCTCTCTCTTACCCTCTCTACCTCCCTACCTCTATCCTCTTGGCTGCTAGGATTTGTCATTCTTTCCCTCTCTATGTCTCTCTCTCTCTCTCTCTCTGAATTCTCTCTCTTAATCTCTCTCAGCCTTCCTCCCTCCCTCCCTCCCTTGGCGACCACGGCCGTGAGAAGTCTCTCTCTCTCTCTCTCTCTCTCTCTCTCTCTCTCCCTCCCTCTCTTGGCGGCCACGGTCGCTAGAAGTTTCATTCTCTCTCCCTCTCTCTTTATCTCTCTCTCCCTAAGTCTCCCTCCTCTCTTCTCTCTCTCTCTCTCTCTCTCTCTCTCTCTCTCTCTCTCCCTCTCTCCCTCTCTCTCTTTCTCTCTCCCTAAGTCTCGCTCCTCTCTTCTCTCTCTCTCTCTCCAGCTCCCTCCCTACTCTCTCCCTCCCTCTAGCACAGAAGTTTCATTCCTCCCTCTCTCTCCCTCTCTCTCTTTCTCTCTCTCTCTCTCTCTCTCTCTCTCTCTCTCTCTCTCCCTCTCTCTCTTTCTCTCTCCCTAAGTCTCCCTCTTCTCTTCTCTCTCTCTCTCTCCCTCTCCCTCCCTCTCTTTCTTTCCCTCCCTACTCTTCTAGCAGAGAAGTTTCATTCCCTCTCTCTCCCTCTCTCTCTTTCTCTCTCTCTCTCTCTCTCCCTCTCTCTCTTTCTCTCTCCCTAAGTCTCCCTCTTCTCTTCTCTCTCTCTCTCTCTCACTCTCCCTCCCTCTCTTTCTTTCCTTCCCTACTCTTCTCTCTCATTGCTGCGAGGAGACTCTCTTCTCTCTCTCCCTCTCTTAGCTCTCTCTTTCTTTCCCTCCCTACTCTTCTCTCTCATTTAAGGAGCCCCTCTTCTCTCTCTTAATCTCTTGTCTCTCTCCCTCTCTCTTTCTCTCCCTCCCTACTCTTCTCTCTCATTTCTCATTCTCTCTCTCCCTCTCTCTCTTTCTCTCCCTCCCTACTCTTCTCTCTCATTTCTCATTCTCTCTCTCCCTTTGGCGGCCACGTCTCAGCTCTCTCTTTCTTTCCCTCCCTACTCTTCTCTCTCATTTAAGGAGCCCCTCTTCTCTCTCTTAATCTCTTGTCTCTCTCCCTCCCTACTCTTCTCTCTCATTTCTCATTCTCTCTCTCTCCCTTTGGTAGCCACGGCCCCGAAGCTCTCTTTCTTTCCCTCCCTACTCTTCTCTCTCATTTAAGGAGCCCCTCTTCTCTCTCTTAATCTCTTGTCTCTCTCCCTCTCTCTTTCTCTCCCTCCCTACTCTTCTCTCTTATTTCTCATTCTCTCTCTCCCTCTCTCTCTTTCTCTCCCTCCCTACTCTTCTCTCTCATTTCTCATTCTCTCTCTCCCTTTGGCGGCCACATCTCAGCTCTCTCTTTCATTCCCTCCCTACTCTTCTCTCTCATTTAAGGAGCCCCTCTTCTCTCTCTTAATCTCTTGTCTCTCTCCCTCCCTACTCTTCTCTCTCGTTTCTCATTCTCTCTCTCTCTCCCTTTGGCGGCCACGGCCTCGAAGAGCCCCTCTTCTCTCTCTTAATTTCTCTCTTTCCCTCTCTCCTCTTGCCACGTTTCATTCTGATAAACATCTCTCTCTCTCTCCCTCTCTCTCCCTCTCTCTCCCTCTCTCTCTTTCCCTCTCTCTCTCTTTCTCGCTCTCTCCCTCTCTCTCTTTCTCTCTCTCTCCCTCTCTCTCCCTACTCTCTCCCTCCCTCAAGTAGCCACAGCCGCCAGAAGACCCTCTTCTCTCTCTTAATCTCTCTCCCCCTCTCTCCTCTCTCTTTCTTTTCCTCCCTACTCTTCTCTCTCATTTAAGGAGCCCCTCTTCTCTCTGTGAATCTCTCTCTCTCTCTCCCTCTCTCCTCTCTCTCTTTCTCTCCCTCCCTACTCCTCTCATTTCTCATTCTCTCTCTCATTTCTATTCTCTCTCTCCCTTTGGCGGCCACGGCCACCAAGAGCCCCTGTTCTCTCTCTTAATTTCTCTCTTTCCCTCTCTCCTCTCTCCTCTCTCTTTCTCTCCCTCCCTATTCTCTCATTTCTCAAATTTACAAACTCAAATATAAATAAGAAACTAATTAAAATAGAACTCAAAAACTCAAATAATAAACTAATTTAAAAAGAATTGTAATGCCTTCTAAAAAACCCCCTCCTCAAAAACTTTAACAATAAACTAATTGAAAAAGAATTGTAAGTAAAGAAAAAGAATTACAAGACGAATTTTAAGAAATAGAACTCAAAAACTTTAACAAGAAACTAATTGAAAAAGAATTGTAAGTAAAGAAAAAGAATTACAAGACGAATGAAAAAGAATGCAAGTACCTGGAAAAAGTGAAAAAAGTAAGGCTCCGCTTATCCTTTCTCTTCAGCTCTTGGTTGCTTCAATGAAATGAGCAGAGAGTGAGAATGAATGAATGGAAAGAAGAGTATATATAAGAAAAACTAGCCCACTCCTCCTACGCATAAATTTGAATTTTCAAAAAAGAGAGGGAAATTTGAATTCATTATAAATTTGAATTCAAATTTGTGTTCAACATTCTTCTCATACTTTCTTCTTGTACGTTCCTTTTGAATTCAAATTTGTGTTCAACATTCTTCTTGATACTTTCTTCTCGTAAGTCCCTTTCATTCTTCTCGTAAGTCAAATCTTATTTGTCGCTTTTGCTCGTGATAGTAAGTCAAATCTTATTTGTCGCTCTTGCTTGTGATAGTAATCTTATTTGAGCAAGAATCTTATTTGTCGCTCTTGCTCGTGATAGTAAGTCAAATCTTATTTGAGCAAGAATCTTATTTGTCGCTCTTGCTCGTGATAGTTCTACTCTTAGTTGTAAGAATTCAAATTTGTGTTCAACATTCTTCTTGATACTTTCTTCTAGTAAGTCCCTTTCATTCTTTTCCTAAGTCAAATCTTATTTGTTGCTCTTGTAAGAATTCGACCTCTCTCCCTCTACTCCCTTGTTTCTCTCTCCCTCACTCTCTCTCTCTCTCTTTCTCTCTCCCTCCCCTCACTCTCTCTCTCACTCCTCTCCCTCCTCTCCCCTCTCTCTCCTTCGGCTCCCTCCTCTCCTCTCCCTCTCTCTCTCTCCCTCTCTCTCTCCTCTCTCTCCTTCCACTCCCCTCCCCCCCTCCCTCCCTCGACCCCGCCCTCCCCTCCTCCCCTCCCCTCCCCTCCCTCAGCCGCTAGAACCCCTCCCCCCCCTGCCCCCCTCGACCTCTCCCCCCCCTCCCCTCTCGCTCCCCCCCTCCCCTTCCCCCCCGCCCCCCCCTTCCCCCCGTCCAGGGGGGTCTGGCGACCACGGCCGCCAGCCCTCCCTCCCACCCCCTTCCCCCTCCACCCCCCATCCCCCCTTCAACCTGGAGGGGGCGCCAGCCCCCCCCTCCCCCCTTCCCTCCCTCCATGAGGCTGGCAGTCCCCCTCCCCCCCCGCCAGCCTCCAGCCCCCCTCCCACCCCCTTCCCCCTCAACCCCCCCATCCCCCCTTCCCCCCCTCCAGGGGGTCCGGCGGCTGTGGCCGCCAGCCCCCCCTCCCCCCGGCCCCGCGGCCAACAACCCCCCCTCCCCCCTCCCCTCCCCCCGCTAGGCCCCTGCCCCCCTCCCACCCCCTTCCCCCTCCACCCCCCCATCCCCCCTTCCCCCCCTGGAGGGGGGCGCCAGCCCCCCCTCCCCCCTTCCCCCCCTCCATGGGGCTGGCGACCGTGGCCGACAGGCCCCTCCCCCCTTCCCCCCCTCCCACCGCCCCCCGCCCCCCTCTCCCCCCTTCCCCCCCTCCCCCCTGCCCCCCCTCCCTCCTTCCCCCCCGTCCAACCCCCCGCCCCCCTCCCACCCCCTTCCCCCCTGCGCCAGCCCCCCCTCCCCCCTTCCCCCCCTCCACGGGCTGGCGGCCCCCCCTCCCCCCTTCCCCCCCCCGCCAGCCCCCCGCCCCCCTCCCACCCCCTTCCCCCTCCACCCCCCCTTCCCCTGCGCCCCCCTTCCCCCTAGAGGGGGGCGCTAGCCCCCCCCCTCCCCCCTTCCCCCCTCGCCCCCCTTCCCCCCCTCCACGCCGGCTGGCGGCCGCGGCCCCCCCCTCCCCCCTTCCCCCCCCCCGCCAGCCCCTTGCCCCCCTCCCACCCCCTTCCCCCTCCACGCCCCCATCCCCCCTTCCCCCCCTCCAGGGGGGGTGGCGATCGCGCCCCCCCTTCCCCTTCCCCCCCTCCAGGGGGGGTGGCGATCGTGGCCCCCCTTCCCCTTCCCCCCCTCTAGGGGAGGCTGCCCCAGCCCCCCCCTTCCCCCCCGCCCCCTTCCTCCCTCCTTTCCCCCCTCCTCCCCTCGACCCCGCCCCTGCCTCTCCCTCCCCTCCTCCTCCCTTCCCTCTCGCCCCTCCATCCTCTCCTTCTCCTCCCTTCCTGGCAGGAACCTTTCTCTCTCTAGTTCCTCTCTCTTCAAATTTAAAAAAAAAAATCTAGATAAAGAATTAATAAAAAATTTGCAAGTACCTGGAAAAAGTTTGTAAGTTTGCTCTTTCTTGCTTTCTTGCTCTTCCTTCCTTGCTTTCTTGATCGTTAAGAAAAATTAGGTTTTCCTCCTCCTCTCCTATTGGCTTTCCATTCCTCCCCTCTCCCCTATTGGCTTTTCATTTATCCCCTCTCCCATTGGCTCCCATTACTCCCCCTCTCCCATTGGACCCCCATCCCTCATCCCAATCTTCCATTAGCCCTCCCCCCATCCATTTCTTCTTCCTCCCCCATTGCCACCACTCCCATCCCACATTTCCACCACGTCCCATACTCCTCCCATTTCCCAAAATCCCATATTTCCCCATCTCACCCTCCTCTTTTTCATCCCCTATTAACTCCCCTCACTCATTTCACTCCCTTATTATCCTACTCCCCTATTACCTTCCCCTCTCCCATTCCATTCTTCCCTCCCCACTCTCACTTCCACTTCCCATTACTCACTTGCCATTTGAAAACTATAAATATATTATTATACTATTTTTTATACTTATTATCATACACCCCTATTACTTCCCTCTCCCATTCCACTCCTCCCTCCTCACTCCCACTTCCACTTCCCATTACTCACTTGCTATACACATTTGCAAACTATTAATATATTATTATATGATTTTTTATACTATTTGCAAACTTACATGTGGGCAAAATCACAGGTGTCAAAGCGATCCTATTGTGGTCATACAACAACTGTGCTTTTATTCAAGGGCGTATTTATCCTCATCAACAAGCTTATTTACTCAAGGTATGAAGTGCATAATTTGTGCACTAGGTGTTTACTTTGTTGTATCAAAATTGTTTGCCACACACACACACATATACACATACCGAGAATTTTCTAATATTATCGCATCTACATTTCTCCGATGGGCACAAAACTTTGTACACGCCTCAACCTAGGTCGTATTGACTTGCATACAAAGTGGTGCACCCATCCCATAAGTACTTGTTCGGATAACACACCTCCAAACGTATTTTATGACGATTGTGCATAACACTAGGAACAAAATGGTGTATAATGTGAGATCGACTATGCAAAGCATATCCAATGGACACAAGACTTTGCACATTCCTCAACCTAGGCAGTATTGACTTGTGTGCAAAGTGGCATCCCCATCCAATAAGTACTTGTTTGAAAAATACACCTACGATCGTGTTTTTTGACGGTTGTACACTCGTTGTACATGACACCAAGGCCAAAAACGACATTTAATACTCAATTTATCATGTAAAGCATATCCGATGGGCACAATACTTTGCACATGCCTCAAAAGCGGTGGTATGGTATTCCATGCAAAGTGGAACGCCCATTCAATAAGTACTTTTTAGAATATCACACCTAGGACCATGTTTTTTATTGGTTGTTGTCCATGACACTAAGGCAAAAACGCTGATTTATGCTTAATCGACAATGCAACGCATATGCGATCATCACAATACTTTGCACACATCTCAACCTAGGTATTATTGACTTACATGCAAAGTGGCGTGCCCATCCCATAAGTACTTAGTCGAATAACACATCTAGGACCGCGTTTTTTGATGGTTGTGCATGACACTAAGGCCAAAACAGTGTTTAATGCTTGTTTGACAATGCAAAGCATATCCGATGGGCACAATACTTTGCACACACCTTCAACTAGGTGGAATTGACTTACATGCAAAGTGGCACACCCATCCCATAAGTGCTTGATCGGATAACACACCTAGCAACGTGTTTTTTTACGGATGTGCATGACACGAGCAAAAATAGTATTTAATGTTCGATCGACCATGCAAAGGATATCTGATGGGCACAACACTTTTCGTATGCCTCAACCTAGGTGGTATTGAAATGTTCTCAAAGAGGCACACCCATCCGATAAGTACTTGGTTAGATAACACACCTAAGGGCGTGTTTTTTTGTGGATGTCCATATCACTAGGGAAAAAATGGTGTATAATGCGTGATCGACCATGCAAAGCATATCCGATGGTGACAATACTTTGCACGCACCTCAACGTAGTTGAAAAAGACTTGCGTGCAAAGTGGAGCCCCCATCCGATAAGTACTTATTTGAATAACACACCTACGGTCGTGTTTTTATATGGTTGTGCATGACACAAAGGCAAAAACGGTGTTTTATGCTTGATCGACAATGCAAAGCATATCCGATGGGCACAATACTTTGCACACACCTTCAACTAGGTGGAATTGACTTACATGCAAAGTGGCATTCCCATCGCATAAGTACTTGATCGGATAACACACCTAGCAGCATGTTTTTTTACGGATGTGCATGACACTAAGGCAAAAATGGTATTTAATGCTCGATCGACCATGCAAAGCATATCCGATGGGCACAATACTTTTCCTATACCTTAACCTAGGTGGTATTGAAATTTTCTCAAAGAGGCACGCCCATCCGATAAGTACTTGGTCAGATAACATACCTAAGGGCATGTTTTTTTGCGGATGTGCATATCACTACGGGAAAAACGTATAATGTGTAATCGACCATGCAGAGCATATCTGATGGTGACAATACTTTGCACGCATCTCAAGGTAGTTGAAACGGACTTGCATGCAAACTGGAGCCCCCATCCGATAAGTACTTGTTTGATTAACACACTTAGGACCGTTTTTTTTCATGGGTGTGCATGACACTAAGGCAAAAACGGTGTTTTATGCTTGATCGACAATCCAAAGCATATCCAATGGGCACAATACTTTGCACACACCTTCAACTAGGTGGAATTGACTTACATGCAAAGTGGCACACCCATCCCATAACTGCTTGATCGGATAACATACCTAGCAGCGTGTTTTTTTACGGATGTGCATGACACTAGAGCAAAAATAGTATTTAATGCTCGATTGACCATGCAAAGGATATCCGCTGGGCACGACACTTTTCCTACACCTCAAGCCAGGTGGTATTGAAATGTTCTCAAAGAGGCACACCCATCCGATAAGTACTTGGTCAGATAACACACCTAAGGGCGTGTTTTTTTACGAATGTGCATATCAGTAGGGAAAAAATGGTGTATAATGCATGATCGACCATGCAAATCATATCCGATGGTGACAATACTTTGCGCACACCTCAAATTAGTTGAAACGGACTTGCGTGCAAACTAGAGGCCCCATCCGATAAGTACTTGTTTGAATAACACACTTAGGACCGTGTTTTTTCATGGTTGTGCATGACACTAAGGCAAAAACGGAGTTTTATGCTTGATCGACAATGCAAAGCATATCCGATGCGCACAATACTTTGCACACACCTTCAACTAGGTGGAATTGACTTACATGCAAAGTGGCACGCCCATCCCATAAGTGCTTGATCGGATAACATACCTAGCAGCGTGTTTTTTTACGGATGTGCATGACACTAGAGCAAAAATAGTATTTATTGCTCGATCAATCATGCAAAGGATATCCGATCGGCACAACACTTTTCGTACGCCTCAACCTAGGTGGTATTGGAATGTTCTCAAAGAGGCACACCCATCCGATAAGTACTTGGTCAGATAACACACATAAGGGCGTGTTTTTTTGCGGATGTGCATATCACTCGGGAAAAAATGGTGTATAATGCGTGATCGACCATGCAAAGCATATCTGATGGTGACAATACTTTGCACGCACCTCAACGTAGTTGAAACGGACTTGTGTGCAAAGTGGAGCCCCCATCCGATAAGTACTTGTTTGAATAACACACCTAGGACCGTGTTTTTTCATGGTTGTGCATGACACCAAGGCAAAAACGGTGTTTTATGCTTGATCAACAATGCAAAGCATATCCGATAGGCACAATACGTTGCACACACCTTCAACTAGGTGGAATTGACTTACATGAAAAGTGGCACGCCCATCCCATAAGTGCTTGATCGGATAACATACCTAGCAGCGTGTTTTTTTACGGATGTGCATGACACTAGAGCAAAAATAGTATTTAATGCTCGATCGACCATGCAAAGGATATTTGATGGGCACAACACTTTTCATATGCCTCAACCTAGGTGGTATTAAAATGTTCTCAATGAGGCACACCCATCCGATAAGTACTTGGTCAGATAACACACCTAATGGCGTGTTTTTTTACGGATGTCCATATCACTAGGGAAAAAATGGTGTATAATGTGTGATCGATCATGCAAAGCATATCCGATGGTGAAAATACTTTGCACGCACCTCAACATAGTTGAAAAAGACTTGCGTGCAAAGTGGAGCCCCCATCCGATAAGTACTTATTTGAATAACACACCTACGGCCGTGTTTTTATATGGTTGTGCATGACACAAAGGCAAAAACGGCGTTTTATGCTTGATCGACAATGCAAAGCATATCCGATGGGCACAATACTTTTCACACACCTTCAACTAGGTGGAATTGACTTACATGCAAAGTGGCATTCCCATCGCATAAGTACTTGATCGGATAACACACGTAGCAGCGTGTTTTTTTACGGATGTGCATGACACTAAGGCAAAAATGGTATTTAATGCTCGATCGACCATGCAAAGCATATCCGATGGGCACAATAATTTTCCTACACCTTAACCTAGGTGGTATTGTAATGTTCTCAAAGAGGCACACCCATCCGATAAGTACTTGGTCAGATAACATACCTAAGGGCATGTTTTTTTACGGATGTGCATATCACTACGGGAAAAACGTTGTATAATGCGTAATCGACCATGCAGAGAATATCCGATGGTGACAATACTTTACACACATCTCAACGTAGTTGAAACGGACTTGCGTGCAAACTAGAGCCCCCATCCGATAAGTACTTGTTTGATTAACACACTTAGGACCGTGTTTTTTCATGGTTGTGCATGACATTAAGGCAAAAACAGTGTTTTATGCTTGATCGACAATGCAAAGCATATCCGATGGGCACAATACTTTGCACACACCTTCAACTAGGTGGAATTGACTTACATGCAAAGTGGCACGCCCATCCCATGAGTGCTTGATTGGATGACATACCTAGCAATGTGTTTTCTTACGGATGTGCATGACACTAGAGCAAAAATAGTATTTAATGCTCGATCGACCATGCAAAGGATATTCGATGGGCACAACACTTTTCATATGCCTCAACCTAGGTGGTATTGAAATGTTCTCAAAGAGGCACACCCATCCGATAAGTACTTGGTCAGATAACACACCTAAGGGCGTGTTTTTTTGCGGATGTGCATATCACTAAGGAAAAAATGGTGTATAATGCGTGATCGACCATGCAAAGCATATCGGATGGTGACAATACTTTGCACTCACCTCAACGTAGTTGAAACAAACTTGTGTGCAAAGTGGATCCCCCATCCGATAAGTACTTGTTTGAATAACACGCCTACGGTCGTGTTTTTATATGGTTGTGCATGATACTAAGGCAAAAACGGTGTTTTATGCTTGATCAACAATGCAAAGCATATCCGATGGGCACAATACTTTGCACAAACCTTCAACTAGGTGGAATTGACTTACATGCAAAGTGACATTCCCATCGCATAAGTTCTTGATCGGATAACATACCTAGGTAGCAGTGTGTTTTTTTACGGATGTGCATGACACTAAGGCAAAAATGGTATTTAATGCTCGATCGACCATGCAAAGCATATCCGATGGGCACAATACTTTTCCTGCACCTTAACCTAGGTGATATTGAAATTTTCTCAAAGAGTCACACCCATCCGATAAGTACTTGGTCAGATAACATACCTAAGGGCATGTTTTTTTGCGGATGTGCATATCACTACGGGAAAAATGTTGTATAATGTGTAATCGACCATGCAGAGCATATCCGATGGTGACAATACTTTGCACGCATCTCAAACTAGTTGAAACAGACTTGTGTGCAAACTGGAGCCCCCATCTGATAAGTACAAGTGTTTGATTAACACACTTAGGACCGTGTTTTTTCATGGTTGTGCATGACACTAAGGCAAAAACAGTGTTTTATGCTTGATCGACAATGCAAAGCATATCCGATGGGCACAATACTTTGCATACACCTTCAACTAGGTGTAATTGACTTACATTCAAAGTGGCACGCCCATCCCATAAGTGCTTGATCGGATAACATACCTAGCAGCATGTTTTTTTACGGATGTGCATGACACTAGAGCAAAAATAGTATTTAATGCTCGATCGACCATGAAAAGGATATCCGATGGGTGCAACAATTTTTGTAGTTGAAACAGACTTGCGTGCAAAGTGGAGCCCCCATCCGATAAGTACTTGTTTGATTAACACACCTAGGACCGTGTTTTTTCATGGTTGTGCATGACACTAAGGCAAAAACGTTGTTTTATGCTTGATCGACAATGCAAAGCATATCCGATGGGCCCAATACTTTGCACACACCTTCAGCTAGGTGGAATTGACATACATGCAAAGTGGCACTCCCATCCCATAAGTGCTTGATCAGATAACATACCTAGCAGCGTGTTTTTTTATGGATGTGCATGACACGAGCAAAAATAGTATTTATTGCTCGATCGATCATGCAAAGGATATCCGATGGGCACAACATTTTTTGTATGCCTCAACCTAGGTGGTATTGGAATGTTCTCAAAGAGGCACACCTATCCGATAAGTACTTGGTCAGATAACACACCTAAGGGCGTGTTTTTTTGCGGATGTGCATACCACTCGGGACAAAATGGTGTATAATGCATGATCGACCATGCAAAGCATATCCGATGGTGAAAATACTTTGCATGCACCTCAACGTAGTTGAAACGGACTTGCGTGCAAAGTGGAGCCCCCATCCGATAAGTACTTGTTTGAATAACACACCTAGGGCTGTGTTTTTATATGGTTATGCATGACACTAAGGCAAAAACGGTGTTTTATGCTTGATCCACAATGCAAAGCATATCCGATGGGCACAATACTTTGCACACACCTTCAACCAGGTGGAATTCACTTACATGCAAAGTGTCATTCCCATCGCATAAGTACTTGATCGGATAACACACCTAGCAGCGTGTTTTTTTTACGGATGTGCATGACACTAGAGCAAAAATAGTATTTAATGCTCGATCGACCATGCAAAGCATATCCGATGGGAACAATACTTTTTCTACGCCTTAACCTAGGTGGTATTGAAATTTTGTCAAAGAGGCACACCCATCCGATAAGTACTTGGTCAGATAACATACCTAAGGGTGTGTTTTTTTGCAGATGTGCATATCACTACGGGAAGAACATTGTATAATGCGTAATCGACCATGCAAATCATATCTGATGGTAACAATACTTTGCACGCATCTCAACCTGGTTGAAACGGACTTGCGTGAAAAGTGGAGCCCCCATCCAATAAGTACTTGTTTGATTAACACACTTAGGACCATGTTTTTTCATGGTTGTGCATGACACTAAGGCAAAAACGGTGTTTTATGCTTGATCGACAATGCAAAGCATATCCGATGGGCACAATACTTTGCACACACCTTCAACTAGGTGGAATTGACTTACATGCAAAGTGGCACCCCATCCCATAAGTGCTTGATTGGATAACATACCTAGCAGGCTCGTGTTTTTTTACGGATGTGCATGACACGAGCAAAAATAGTATTTAATGCTCGATCGACCATGCAAAGGATAACTTGGTGTGTCCATCTGATGAGTACTTGATCGGATAACTTCTCCCACCAATAAATTAAGTACTATCTAAAAATTATAATAAATGAGTAGATTATTAAAAAGAGACTAATATTTATGTAATTGTTGCTATTGCAGCTTGCTTGCAAAGGACTCTCACAAAGGAGATGGCTATAGATTTTGTTCCAGGAATGGACATTGTGATTTTATGTAGCAAAAGAGAAGTAGTTGCATTTGCTACAATCCATGATAGTGATCCCAATTCAGTTTGCCACTTTCGAAGACTTGGCGAAGATAAGGTGGCAGTTACTGTATCAAAGATTCTTGGCGCACATGTTGAGCTAAAGTATAAATGTGGAGATATGGAAACACTTGGAGATGTTATGCCCTACAATACATCAACAAATCATTTATAGCATGGGACAAAGATGAGACTTATGCAACAGACATTATCAAGAATACAAAGTGCACCACCTTGGATTTTACTATAGGGGACATTTTACAAATGAGATCATTTGCAAATAAGACTGTAGTAGAAGGTGAAGTATTGGGATTTGAACAAGTGGAGCAATGGTCATTTGCACAGATGAGGATTCTAAAAGTCACTGATGATGGTATGGTTGATAACATAACATCCTTATGTGATCCCTACTATGAGGTAGGCAAGAATATGAGATGGAGCATGCAATTTTTAAACATGAGAAAGAGGCACGTGGTTTTCAATGATAAAGACAAGGTATACTACAATATCAAAGGACCTAAAAAGCGTGCCCATGTGCCAGGCTCTATCACTTCAAATGTGGATGATTTCAATATACTCAATTATAGAAGTGACATCTTATCTGGAGTGGATGAGTTCATTGGTTCCGAGAAACAATATGATTTTAGAAGCGAAGCCTTATCTGGATGAATTCTTGCACAGTGAGTTCATGCATATTAACAAACCTGGTGTCAATCAAGCCTGTGGATTTGTGAAAGCCATGCAAGATGTCCCAATGAGTGATGTTCTCTCAGGAGTGGAAGAGTTTCAAGGTTCTCAATACTCTCGTAGAATATTGAATTCATTGAATGGTCCTAAGAGTATGTTAAAAACGAGGATGAGATCAACAAAGGATTATTCAATATTTAACTTTGATTGTGATATGGACAAGGATGCAACGACCAATCATGGATGCTTGGTTACAAACAAATGTGAGGAGAAGAAGTGCATAAATACAGATAACAACGTGCACGAGGAACGAAAACGGTCATACATATGCATGAAGAGAAAGCGAATCCAGGCAGATCCACAAAAGCAACCAAAGAGGAAGAGAGTAATGAAGGAGGAGAACATGTTAAATGCATTGGGATATCTATGTTGCAAGCGAAGATGTATGCACTTCATTGATCTTGCAGACATCATGGAATGTAGAGGACACGTGTGGCAAAGAAGAGGAAGCGAAAGAAATGAATACCTTCTCCAAGTCTCTCTTGCTTTCTTCAGAATGGCAATAAAAGGCTAAGTTCAAGACAAAAGGTAAAACCTCTCGTAAATGGAAAAAGGATTTCCAATAAGGCATATCGCAATATTACTGGATTATCCCATGGTACATATTGGGATTTAGTCACCAAGGCAAAGGGCGGCAACAAATTTAGCATTCACGGTAATAGAAGAAGGTCCAAATCAAGAATCTCAACTATCAGGGCAGCAGCAATTTTGCAAGACTTCATACATGAAAATGCTTTACCTCAACCCCATATATCTACCAAACTCCCTAATGGTGACGCGATCACTGAAATGCACCTTCCAATGGGCTTGACAAAGCTCGAAGTATTTGACTCTATTGCAAAAAAGCAAAGGCAAAGAGGGGATGCCGTAGCTTCTTCTCATACTTTGTATACTCTTTGGAAGAAGAACTTTGGATATGTTAAAATCCCAAGGAGGCAAAAAATGTCAAAGTGCAATGTCTGTGATGATTTAAAGCGAGCGATTGAGAGTGCAACATGTCCAAATCAAAGGGAATTATACAAAAAAAACCGAAAATCTCATCATGACCTTATTCGACATTCCAGACAAAAATATGCATTTTGGAAGAAGCAAGCTATTTCGCATCCCGATGACTACATGTGCCTTATTGTAGATGGCATGGATCAGAATACAACTACATTGCCTCATTTTGTTGCCACTCCACCTAAATTACAAGGAAAGCACTTTCTAAAGACACATCTATGTGGAGTGTTAGTGCATGGAATTAAGTTCTTTGCAGATATATGGATTGATTCCTTGCATCTACATGATAGCAATCAAGTTGTAACATCTATTATGAAGGCAATTCGCAATATACATGCAGAAAAAGTTTGCCTACCACCGACTTTGAGAATACAAGCTGATAATTGCTGGCGAGAAAATAAGAATGTACTCATGTTTGCATTCCGCTCCATGCTAGTTGCTCATCGAATCTTCAATGAGGTCGAACGTGGATTTTTGTATATTGGGCATACACATGAGGATATCGATCAGGTTTTTAGCACAGTCTCAAGGGAGCTTAAATGCAAGGATGTGGAGACAATAGATGACTTGGTAAGAAGATGTGGCAGGCAAATTGGTGGTCGTAAGGAAAGTACAGTATGTGAGAGGCTCGAAAGAATGTATGATTGGAAGTGCTTCATTCTACCTTTCATACAAACGGGTGGTGATGCATTGACAGGTCATACCAATCCACACTACTTTCGTTTTTTTTTTAAGATGAAAAACCTGTAATGCAATGGCAACAGTATTCTCATGATACAAAATGGGAACCTGAAGAACCTTACAGTCTCTTAACTTCAATTCCTAGCAAGGAAAGGTATCCAACATGGGCTCCTATACAAGAATTCAATGAGAGGTCTAACTGTGAAATAGAAGGATTAAAAGCATTTATTACATACAAAGAGGAAATGCTCCGGAGATATCCTGATTCGAAGCCTACTTGGAGAAAACACACTACCACTGTAATTAACAAGACACGAAATTTAATAAAGGACCTTGAGAGAATGCGAGGCTCAAAGGATATCAAGGAAGAATGCAATATGTTTTTGCCAAATGTTCATAACGATTTGCGCCCAGCTCCAGTCTTTGAAAATGAATTTGTATCATTACTCCCACGTCCATATTGTGGACCGAAGAAGAGAGAGTTTATGCCACAAGTAGATATAGAGGTCGATTGTTTTGTTGTGGTTTGGCCATCGGATGATGAATATGAGAATGTGAAGTTTTGGGTTGCAAAAGTAGTTGATGTGCAAAGAGATGACCAAGGGAGAGCTACAACATTTACAGCGGTATGGTATGAGCCAAAGGGCAGGAAGGAGAATATGGATAACAACACATTGTATACTAATTGTATAATGAAGGAGTGGGTCCCAAATGATGAAGCGGTCTCTCAACTTTCGACGGAGACAATCATAGGGTCTTGGCATTCAAGGGCAAAGAAATCAAAGAAGCGCATGGGATATGAGGTAGAAGGAAAAATAAAAATACCATAGCAAACTATTTTGCATATACATGAATTTTTAAGGATGCTCGCCATGGAGGAAGTAGAAGGAGACAGCGCCAATGAAGAATGTCCATGATTAAAGCTTTGTATTGAAGTCCATTGGAGGATTTTATTTGGGTACTAGGCAAGAAGCCAATTCAAGACAATTATAATCAGAGTCATCACCTCCTATGTCAAATGAGAGTCAAAATATGCACTGGATGTCACCCAAGGGTCAAGGCTTGCCAAGACAATAGGGAGTTAATGCAGATGGCACCTGGCAAGGGACTATCGCATTGAGCAATAAGACAATGGGGAGTCAATGCACCCAAGGGGCAAGGCTTGGCAAGACAAGTGGGAGTCAAATTATGCAGATGGCACCTGGCAAGGGACTGTCGTGACATTGAGCAATAAGACAATGGGGAGTCAAATTATGCAGATGGCACGAATTGAGGCTCTTTAAGAGCAACAATTTAAATTGTAAACATATGTTCAATCTATATCATTTTGGATATAAAGACTCTAGCTGAGAGCAACGTCTCTCAATGTAATCATATAATAATAGCTATAATTGCTATTATACCTCTTTGGTTCAATACAAAACTTGGGTCTTATGGCATCATGTCTTTTTTCTATTTATTAAAAGTTTTAAAAATTTTGTGCATATTGCAAGTGACAATGTTATTTTCATGAAATATTTAAGTCTCCTTTCATGGATTTATAAATTTATCACACCAAGGAAAAACGTCAAGGAAAAATATTAAAAATAATTAAATTAACAAATAACTTAGATATAGCTAGAATTTCTAATATAGGATTATTTCAAATTCTTGCATGTTGGTGCAAAAGTATAGATTGAAAAAACAATATTTTTATGTGAATATGATAGTGCCACAAAGTGAACTTTTGATTTGGGAAGAATATTTTCAGAAAGTAAAATTTTGATTTGGGAAGGATATTTTCACAAAGTAAAGTTTTCATTTGGGAAGGATTTTTGGGCTTCGTCCAAAAACAATAGAAAAAGTCCAAAATTAATGAAATAGGTGTTCATGGACAAAGAGTGATTACAAGAACTTTGAGGAGGCAATTAAACATTTTGGGAAGTCAATGAAAGACGCGTGGACAGCCTACAATATAACTCACTACATGGTAAGGTTCTGTCTTCTTCTTTTACTTAAGTGTGACCTCTTTTTTTTTATTACTTACTATGCATTCTTATGTCTTACAGCATATCATCTACAACCACCTTCCCTATTTTGTCAAAAAGTATGGATGCCCAGCAATTTGGTCTACCCAAGGCATGCAGAAGTCTCACTACATGGCACGTAATGCATTTTTCAGACACACACAACACTATGGAGGGAGTCAAAAGGCAAATAGTCTGAAGGAAGTCTTCCAATGGTTTTACCGAGGCATACTACAGAGGCTGCATGCTAAAAGAAAAGTTGCTAGCTCCAAAGTCAAGCTTGCTTTTCTTCTAGCCCAAAAGCAAAGACGAAGACAAACTCTAGACAATTCAATGGCAGCACAGAGACATAGACAATGGAGGGAATCGAAGATATTTAGAAACCATAAATGGACAAGTAAACATGAATAGGAATTTGTAACTTATTGGTGTTATGTCCACATGTTTTCAAACTCAATCAATAGAATTTTTTTTTGTGGAACAAGTGACTCTTGGTGTTATGCCTATATGATTTGAGACTCCATTAACAGTATTTCTTTTGTGAAACATGTGATCTAAACGTAATACAAATTGTTCACAATTTCAATATATTGTTTGTTTAATATTTAATGACACCACTCTATCTAAATGTACAAATCATTTCATCTTCAACTTATTGTTCATTTATACAAGATCATACCAGACATCAAAGACTTTGTACAAATCAGTTCAACTTCAATATAATGTTTGTGCTATATTTGATGACTAAATCCTATTTCTCCCAGGGCCTGCCGATCGGAACTCTGTTTTTGATCTTGATTGGAGTCTTTTTCTTCCTTATTGGCTTGATGTCGACTGTCTGTTTATCAATGCTTGCCTCTGTTGCTTGTCTGGGAGGGGTATCCTTTTCTTCAGCTATCTCCACGTGTTCTTCTTCTTGGATTGTGTCGCCTGATGCAATCATGGGTGCCTCTCGAAACCTTATAAGCTTGTGTTTTCCATAGCCCTCCAGACATTTGGGCTCCTTAACACCACATGCTACTGCATAAGAAGTGTAAGACAAAAAGTAAGAGGCCCTAGAGGCCTGCTTATTCACATAATCTCCAAATATATCTATGGCAGACAACCTCTCTATCAAAATGATCTTTTCCTTTTGCCATGAAAGATCATGTCCACCTAAAACCCTGGACAAACATTTTAAGAAGTAAACAATGGCTTATCCATTGTTGCTCAACTACCTATGGTAAATCAAGATCTTAGCACTGCCTAGATCATGAATATAATGAGCTAGGCTTGACAGTTTGCGAAACCCAGCCGGCCTGCTTCCACTTGATATCTGGAGGAATGTTTCATACTCAATTTGTAGCTGCCACATATGAAAAGATTGGAGTGAGACAATACACAACCTACAAAACATTTAAGCAGAAGACAAAGTATTTGATTTGAAGTAACAAGATCGTACCTTCTCATTTTCATCAGCAACAAGCAGTTCATCTTTCCAAAGATTTATTCCTCTCCCCTCCAGTCCAGCCTCTTCTTTAAGCTTTTCCGTGTATAGTGCTGAGAGATTCGTAGCTTCTTGTGTGAGCTGGAAGGCAGCTTCACCTGGCTCTTGGAACTTTTTAGCCTCTTTGAAACAAATAGTAAGGGCCTCTGCAGGATCAAAAATTGTTTCCAAAGCCAGTAGTGAATGGTCATCCTCTATGCCAACCTCCTTGTCAAGCCTTGAAGCCTGGGCAATAAGGGAAATGGCATAGTCCTCCCTCAAATTGAACATACACTCTATATCATGGAGGAAAACATAATCTTTTCCACCAATCAAGACACCTGGAAGATGGGCACTGCATAGTTGCTGCTCTGAACATCAAAATCTTCAACTGGCTGTGCTCCCCTAAGAGTTTTTGTCCTCAGTTGAACAAGGTCAAGAGCATCCACTTGGAGCCCCTCATCCTGGAGGTTGATATCTTCTTCTTGCTCTGCCATTTCTGTTACCAAAGGAACATCCTCTTTTTCCTCTGCTTCAGATGTGTCTTCTTCTTCAGCCTCCTGCCCTTGTTCATTCAGAGTCTCCTGATTGAAGACAATGTACATAAGGAATGCCATGGTTTCCTCAAGCACTCTGCACTTTCTGGTGTGCAAGTTACAGTTGAATTTATATTGATCAGGCAAACTGTCAAATCTTCTATTCACATGGTACCTCAGCCTGTCAATGGAGACTATGATTTATATGCACAAAAACCTTTTCACCTTTCACAATTCTTCCTGCCTCTGTCAGTTGTTTGAAGGTATCCCAATGGTCTGAAAGAAAATCTTTGTGATGCTCCAGTACAGAGCTCATTGTGAACTCCATGTTGAAAATACTGTGGTATATGTGGAAGTTCCTCTGAGCCTTGCATTTGTGAAGAAACTCAAATAGGAGCAAATTTGGAGACTTGTCCTCTTCTGGTTCCTTTTGTTTTGAGATGGAAGAATTAGCATTCTACTCCAGTCTCTTCCTTTTTCCTGTTCCAAAATTTATATACATTGAATTCTATATGCTGACATATGCAATCAGGGAATGCATAGGATATCACCAGATAATTCCCTTCATGAGCTCTCATGACTCACCTGGTGATTGCTGTGGTCTAATAATAGCAGCAGAAAAGTCCAGCTTCCTCTTGAAAGGAGGGGCCTGGGAGTCAACTGTTCCAAAGCAAAAACATTTCTCATCATCAAGGAAGAATTCCACAGGGCCAAAGATAGCAAAACAATGAGGTAGAAGTGAGAACCAAAAGAGACATAGGAATTTGCAGGAAAACACGATGTAGGACCATTTGGAAAATATAAAGCACTCTCCTTGCATTTTGTTGCAAATTCTCCAGTTCTGTTGATATCCATGTCAAATCAAACACTAGGTTCATCTCATTGATTCCTGGACAGTATGAGTTGATATGCAAGAGAAAGGCTGGAGCTGAGTGAAGCTTTTCATGAGGAATGTGTCAACAACAGGAATTTGCAACAAAATGCGATATGGGCTATCTAGAGATGGATAAAGCACTCTCCTCGCATTTTGTTGCAAACTTCTAGGTTCTATTCATATCCATCTCCAATCAAATTCTTGGGTGATTTACCACATTCTTGGACAGTATAAATTGAATATGTAACAAGAAGGGTGGAGTTGAGTGAAGACATTTGGACATCAAGAATCCAACGGATGGAAGAAATATATGTCAAAAAACATTGAAAAGAATCTAGAATTCTGACCTTTTGTTTCCTTTTCCATGCTATTGGAGTTGCACTGGTGAATCTCCTGCTCTTTCCTAAACTCAAACTGCAGCCTTGGTAACCTGGAGATCTAGCAGTGGTAGTAGTCTTTAGGCAGGTTGCAGTTTGGATGGAGTGTGCTGGGTAGGAAGGGATCAGAGAGAGAAGGAAAAGGAAGATGCGAGGGTCCTGGCAGGGATGAAAGATTGGGAGGCAGGGGAGGGAAGAGTGGTTGTCGAATTGATTATGAAATCATGAATGGCACAAGTTCCAAGGCATAAAGTGTACCTTTCACATGTGCCAAGTTTCAAACTCCAAGAGATCTGGGTCCCATCCACACGTGTGAAAAACGATCACATTCCACACGTGTGGGATTTAGTAGCTGCCTTGTTTGTATTTTGCACTTATCTTTTCCCTCCTGTCTCAACCCTCTTGCCCTCCAGTCTCAGCTCTCTTGCCTCCCTACCTCCCTACTCTGCAACATCAGCATTCTGACCAGAAGCACAGGTTCATCCCTAGCACAGGGTACTCATCAGTAGCACAGCACACCCACAGATAGATTTCAGGTCAGTATTAATGGGTTCATCCCTCAGTCTCTGCAATCTTCTTGCCTACCATAGAAACAATCCATCCTGCATGGAAATGCATAGACTCAGTCCATATTTTATTTAGTTGTAAAGACAGAGAAATCATTGTAGGAATGCAGATCTTCAAGTGTGATAATTGCATGTGAGGGTAAAATTGTACTTATGGTTTCTTCCTTCAGTCTGTGCACACTTCTTGCCTTCCATAAACTCAATCCATCTTGCATGGACATGCAAACACCTTCAAATGACTGAAGGCATATTCCAGCATGCTGCCTCATGAATTTGCAAGAAAACGTGAGGAGAAGGCCTTAGGAATTTCAAACAGCCGAAATCGCGTTTTGTTGTGAATATTGAAATGTTGCCTCATCCACCCCTGTCATTCTGGTTTTGTGACTTCCATAGTTGTCCATGGCTGTACTCTTCTTGCATAAACTCCATTCATATTGTATTTAGTTGTAAAGATAGAGAAATCACTGTAGGAATGCACCAGCGTGTCACTTCAGGTATTTGCAGGAAAACTCGATTTTGACCTGTTAGGAATTTCAAACTGTCCATATCGTGTTTTATTGCAAAATTTTCAATGTTGCTTCATCCACCCCTGTGATTGTCTTTTTGTGTCATACCATGTTCTCCATGGCTGTAATCTCTTTCCATTGCTTTGTATGCAGTTTGTCAGAGTGATGGCAAGAACCAAGTCAACTGCAAGGAAAGCTGGCAAAGGGCCAGGGCTTGCAGCAACAGCAGCTGGGGCAGGTACCAAGAAATTTAGTGTGCCTCCAAAGGGAAGAGCTGCACATGGCAGGAAGGGTAAGCCAATGAGCCTGCTCCAGCAAAAGGCCAAGAGATTGAATCATGGTGCAGGTGTGCTAAGGGAGATCAGGAAGCAATAGAAAGCTATAGGCTTTGCAATCCCCAAGGCACCTTTTCAAAGACTGGTGAAAGAAATATGTGATACTTGGCACCTTGGGTTCAGGTGGAACAGGACTGCCATTCTTTCCTTACAGGAAATGGCAGAGGATTACTTGGAAAAATATTTTGAAGATGCAATGCTAGTAGCAGCCCATGCTTACAGGGTGACTGTGATGGCCAAAGACTTCAACACTTTGTCTAGAGTGAGATGGAGGTATGACAAGCTTGTTCATCCTGTGGAATGGCAGGACATAAAGATGAGAGACATATTATTAATTCCACCTACAAGGAGTCATTGAAGCAGCAAATAAAAGAAACAAAATCTATTATAGATGTGGAGACTGGAAAGAGGGAGCTATAGATACAAAGAAGGTTGCAGGAGCTGGGCCCTAATACAGTTGTCCATATAGAGGATGAATTTTCAGTGAATGATTTTGACTTGACAAAACCATGCTTGGCAGCATTGGCTCATAAGAATGAGTATTGCTCAGATACTATCATTCTTGCAATGCTCTAGTAAGTGTCTATTATTTTACATTTTTTGCAAAACAATCCTCCTTGTACCTCCTTTATACCCTACCCTAATTATTTTTTGGTCCCATGCAGCATGATGAGAAGCTGGCTTCACCCCTCTGTACAGCATACAGTCCATATTATTGATCCTGCCATTTCTTCTAAGTTAAGAGATGCAAAGGAAACTCCCATCGGTATTTCCAACTGGTTCAGACACTGCAATTTTGAAGTTATCGATGTTTTGCTACTTCCATACCATAACAGGTATGTGGGTGACTGCTTCTTTTGAGATTCTTCTTTAAGATTGAGAACTCTTATAGCCTTTGATTTCTTAATGCTTTTTTCCTTACACAGTGACCACTGGAGTTTTGTTTCTATTGACATCCAGCAGAAGCAATGCTTTACATTCAACTCTCTTAAAAACACACACAGAGAGCTGAAATTGTAAGTGGTATGTGTGCTTTTTGAACTTAAAACTTCATTACTTTGATATCATACTAACTAAATTATATGTATTGCAGTTGTATTAGAAGGCTTCTAGATGCATTGGATCACTGTCCTCCTAATGTCTCTCTTTTGGATTTAATAGAGCCAATAAATCTAGAGGTAAAAAGTCGTTCCCTCTACGGATGTCTATTTCATGCTATGCCTTTGAACTTATTGAATAATTTTGTTTTGTTCAAATGTTAACAGTTTCTAACATATCTTTCCAACTGTACAACACAACAAGATGATTCAAGTAGCTACGGATGGAGAGTGCTGATCAGTGCCAAATATCTACTTTCAAGCTATTTTGAGAAAGAATAGCCAAACCTTGTAAGAAAAAATAATTTTCATTTAGCTTGAAGACAATTGATAGTGATACAAAGTGTTCTAAATCATCATATGCCATTGCAGATGAAAGAAGATAGCTTCGGCTCAAACTATGTATATAATTTCAGAGCTCATACAATTTGGAAGTTTTTAAGCTATGCCTCCCCCAAACTTATTGTACCAGCTACTGTCGAGTTGGGTGAGAGCTCTAAAGTACGAGAAGGTGTCATACACCTTGATGCCACAGATGAAGCTGATGTGGTGCCATAGGAACAAGGACCTAGTGCTAATGAGGAGAAGCCACAGGAACAAGGACCTGCTGCTGATGTTGTTGAGGAGAAGATGGAGCAGCAGCAAACAGATGCTCCTGGGGCAGTAGAGGAGACAATGGAGCAGCACCGACATACTATACAGGACAGGATGGAGCAGCAAAAAATAGATTTTCCAAAAAATGATGATAGGGAGAGCTTGGACCATGTAGAGCAACCTCTGGATCAAGCTGTAGATAAATAGAAAATGGTTGTCAAGAATATGTTCTACATGTACAACTAAACACTTCTGTACAAAATTTTATTTGATTGAATACAAAACCTTTGTTTATGGAGTCTGTGTTATCTCAATTTTCAAATTTTCAATGTCTTTGCATTATATTGAGCTCTCTCTTCTTTTGAGCACCTGCAAAAAAGCAATATGAATCAATAGGGTAAAGTAAACCAATAGCAGTGCTTAATGAGACTAGGATAAATCAGATGGTGTACCTTTTTATTGTTGTAGATAAATAAAAAGTCGTTTGAAATAGAACCTTCTGTCTCAAACAGAATGTCATTGCGCAATTGAGCTAGTGAGCAACATTCTCTTAATGAGATATTGACTAGCACATCACCATTCTCAACAACATCAATATCAAGAAGTTTATTTTCTGCACCAAAAGAATCTTCATCTTGATCCATTGGGACTAGTTTTGTGCCTAGCATTCGACTGTGCTTATAATAAAAAGAAAAAATAAAATTTTGTGATGCAACCATGTACTTCAGTTGCATAGAAGGTTGGACAACCTCACAAAACACTGAACTACATGTCTTCTTATCCCAACCTTTATCCAAAAATTGTGGCATGCATGCCGAACTTGTTGCTTTAACTGTGAACATTGTTTTTGAAACCTTCACTGGAAAGGTATTAAACAAGTCCACAAAAACTGTGAGAGGCATGCATAAAGAAATTTTTATTATCCTTGTGGCAATATTGGGCCTCAGAGCTTTCTGTACTTCTTTGAAAAGCTTGGCCCTATATGCCTCTGTAACACTAGAATGTGGGTGAGGCCAATCCACTGAATTCCATGCCGGAAGGTCTTGTTTCCTTAACACACCATGTGTGTTAGCATTGTCCAGCAACTGATAAAAGTGATCAGTAAAAAAAATACCCAATTGAGCTAGCTCTGTTGCACATCGACCTTGGTATTGTTGTTCTCCTATCGATCCATGCAGAACATCTATAAATCCTAGAATACAATCGATGTTTTGCCATGTCTCATATGATGAAGGGTATAAATCTGAAATAAAACAACACAAGAATGTCAATAAGCAAAGAAAGAAAGCTTCATCTTAAAAATCCATACACCTCATAAAGAAAAAAACCACAATAGAAAAATATACAATTAGGCCTGTGTTGCGGAAGATCATTTGGATAGTCTCGCAAGACAAGTTCTTTATGCGTGTACACATGCTGAATCAAAACTTCTTTCACCGATATCTTCCCTCTGGTGATTTTAAAATCTCGTACTCTTCCCTTCCATGACGCCAAGAAAATGTTTTTTGTCTGGGGTCTTTTTCTTTTGCTAGGTTGCATGAGCACCCATGCTCCTTTCGAAACACTAAACCTTTCCCAAGTTCCTTCCATTTTGACTGTACTTAAATTCTCTACCGAAGAAATAGAAGAAGCAGGTCGACGGGGTAAGGATGTGTGGTATAATTCTGCCTTCATGGCGTTATCATCCACAGAGCGTCTTCCACAAGAACGGCCATGGTTTTTATTCACCATGGAGACCTTTTGAATCTGTAACAATAGCAAAGTAATGTAAACAAGATAACAAATTGAAGTTTCAAGAAAGAGAAAGTGGGTAGACAGACAGTTGACAAGAAACATCTTACTCTACGCCAAACAGGATCAAGGGAGCAGTTTTGGAAAAGAAGAGGCTGCTGCACAATGCGGCAGTGGTGTAGAATGGTAGACCTTTTGAAGGAAAGGCGGCACAACATTTCAAAGTTCAAAGGAAGGTGGAAGTGGGAAGGCCCTTGTCAGATAAAATGTCAGACTAGATTCTATCTTCATGTCCAAAGATCTTGTGAGAATAAAAAACCAATCTCCACATTAATGTAGCACGCTTGTACCTACATAAAGTATTATTTCTTTTTTCTATTTTCTCTTATTTTCGTGAATTTCCAACGTTACGTTGGCCCTCTATTGATTGGTTGAGAGCTTATTTTTCAAAATCGTAAAAGGCCCCAAAATGAGCTCCCTTTTTTCCTAATGATAGCCTTGAGTGCAACTCACTAGCTTAACAGTGCTATAGCTAGCCGACCTTGCAACCTATGGCTAGCACACACAACAAGCAAAAGCTACAGCAGCGTAGTCGCCAACAAGGGTGAGAAGCATAGTCCAGAGAAACCAAGATGAGATCATTGTGCATTGGAGTAGTGGGAAAGTTTTTCTTGTAATACCTTGACCTTGAAAGATAGTTTGATGGATGTCTAGGGTAAGGATAGTCAAAATCCTTTCTACAAAAGATTTGGTCATACTTTCAAAATCGTGATCCAAAGTGAGCAAGCCTTACATTATTGTTTAGAAGGCACTTTTATGTAGGACACTTTTGCCTTACACGTTTTTGTAGGACATTTTTGCCTTGCAGAAGCAATTCACGAGCTAATTGAATTGATCATCACATAAAATAAAAGATGAAATCGAAGCAAAAGAAGTAGAAAAGCATGATCAACACTTTATTTCATCACCATCTCTTCAGCTCTACTAAGATTGTTGGAGATGCATTATAACTCATACAATCTGTTACAACCATACATCGACTAAGGCACTAAGCCATGGAAGATATAGAAACGATCAGCAAAAGATGCCACAATTATCATGATCAGATACCAAGGCAAAAGAAAATAACCATTCTTAGAGATAAATTCACCAATGATAATCCATAATCACAGCAAGACCATAGCCTATAAACCAGTCCTCGAATCTATCCATGCGGCCCACCATCCATGCTCCATGTGGCAAGTTGCATCTACCAACCCCCCTTGCCTCAACCATGCACTCATCCCAAAGCCCAACCTTGATTTTACTTGGTTCACCAACATGCCCCTCAAACTGAAGAGAGGTTTGTGCAAAAACTGCTAGAGGAAGAGTGTTCTCTGATACAGCAAGTAAAGAATACTAGCAAAACCTTCAAAACATTTCTTCCACAAAATAAAAAGAAGAAACCAAATTTTATTCCCACTATAATAGAAGATCTTTTTGAAGAAGATTGTCGCTAAAAAACTAACGGTTTATGCCTTTGAATAGGAAACTTTTGGTATTATTTGCATAAAAACAAAAAGCTAATTGACATAGTCGATCGTGTGCAAACATCTGTGAGCTCAAAATGCCCAACCTTCATCATCAGTAGTATCTGCCATGTAGAGCCCAACAACCTCCTTGACTACATGCTCACTACATGTGCATTCTCCTTGTCCTTCTGAGTCGTCTCTTTATTCTTCTTGAAGTAGTACTCTTCCCTATGTCCAGGTTTTTCGCAATAAGCGCACTTTTGATTACCTTTCTTACCCTTTGTTGTAGAAGCCTTGGCTTTTGTAAGCATGCTCTTCATTAATAGATACCACAATTCGTCGTTCTTTATCTAAAAGCATGGAAGTCATCTCTGCAATACTGACTTCATTTTAATTATTCACCCTAAAATTTTTAACAAGATCATCATAAGTAGAATGGAGGCTTGAAAGCAATATGGCCTTTATGTTGTTGTCATCCACTTGAACTCTAACATCCATCGGTTGTCTAAGAATTAAGCACATACTATTCAGGTGCTCCCATTGTTTGGTCATCACCCATTTTGAGAATAAATAGTTGTTACATGAGTAGGACCTTGGAATTCCTGATCCTCAAACCAAACAATGTCTCTATTGTTGTCCAATTCTCACATGTTGTCTTGGTGAATTCAAGATGATGACTATATTTTCCACCAAGTGCTTGCCCTAGAATATCAAGAGTTTTTTAATTCCTCTCCTCCCATCAATCCACCAACTCAAGGGAGTAATGTGCCTTTGTCCCAGTCAATTTCTTCTCTTAGAACCTAAGACAATTGGCCAAAAACCCTTCTCCATCAGGTACAGACAAAGCGTGAGCTGCTAGATAGGAAAATTCATCTCGTTGTAGGCAATCAACCTCACACTATGCTCAAATTTGGTTTCCATATCTTCAAACTTAGCTCTAATACCATTTACAATTCAATCAACTAAATTACTCTATTGCATGTAAGCAATTCACGAGCTAACTGAATTGATCATCACATAAATAACAAATGGACTTGAAGCAGAAGAAGCAGAAAAGCATGACTAACACTTTATTTGATTACCACCTCCTCAGATCTATCAAGCTTGTTGGAGATTCATTACAATTCACACACTTTGCTAAAACCATACATCAACTAAGCCATCAAGCCATGGAAGATATAGAAACAATCAGCGAAATATGCCACGCTTGTCATGATCGGCTACTAGGGCAAAACAAGAGCACCATTCTAAGAAATAACTATGCCAATGATAATCCGTAATCATAGCAAGACCGTGAACTCTAAACTAGTCCTCCAAGCTCTCCATGCAGCTTGCCACGATTGGCTACTAGGGCAAAACAAGAGCACCATGCTAAGAAATAACTACGCCAATGATAATCCATAATCATAGCAAGACCGTGGACTCTAAACTAGTCCTCCAAGCTCTCCATGCAGCTTGCCATGCATGCTCCATGTGGCAAGTTGATCTATCAACCCTCTTTGCCTCAACCATGAACTTAGCTTGAAGCCCAACCTTAAGTTTTCCTAGGTCACAAACATATATTGCATATGAAGAGTTAACTTGCTGGATTCGTGATTTAAGCATGACTCAATGGAACATAACAAACTTAGTGTCTAGACCAATATACACATTCTATGCTAGAATTTAGGATCAAAATATTACAGAATTGGCGTCTTGATTGAGATCATTAAACTATTTCAAATGCTATAATGCCTATTAATCATGCATCTTGGACTGCATAGGATATCCAAAATATCTTTTAAACATCAAATAATTGTTCTACATATATATGGAAGAAATTATTAATTTGAAATGGAACTACTTAATCTTCCCATGAACCAAAGGAGGCAACAATTGAGAACCTTTGGTATGGTTTAGGGGTGTCCAATGATGTGCTACAATTGTGCACATACATTTTAGGGTACGCTCAATAACTTTTCCTAATTTGCTTGGAAAGTAAAATTGTATAGCGGTTCTTAAAGCTTTGATATTTGGTAATATTGGTAGAGCCTTGATTCACTCATAAATGGATGCACTAGAAAAAACTCAATTGATACATGTGCAATGCTCTTTGAATAAATCAAACATTATTTTGTCATTTTGCATCAGTTTTTTTAAAAGTCACGACTCATAATGAGGCCCACAAGCATGTCAGAGGTGGTTCCATTTCTTAATCCACATATCAAACCCACTAGTGAGCCATTTTGGAAATTTTCATTTTTTAACCATTTCGGAGGGTCTCTTTACTCTTGTTTAGGGACTGGGGAGTAACTTGGTGACATGTACAGTTGGAGGAACAAAATAGGGCTGTTGTTTTGACACGTCCTATTTTTTCATTCAAAATTTCACTCCTCTCATGTTGGCAAATCCAAAATAAAGTACATAGCACATGCTCGTGTCCTACCCTATCACCTTTACAATCTAATTTGTGTAGAACAACATTCCCTTGGCATCTGTGACTTGTCCATTTTAGACTTTCAACTTCTTTTTGAAATTTGTCTTCCTCAATATCTATATTATCATCTTCCCATCCATTCACCTTTCCCTTTTTGAAATAATCACCCATGTACTCTTGATGCTCCTCAGGCTCTCTTGGAACATGCACAAGTTTTGATTCCTATTATGAAGTTGTAGGTGAACCCTTATTTGTCTTCACAAGCTAACTTGTCTAGCATAAATCATTTATTATTTATTTCCTTATTTAAAATAAGATACCACATGGTGCGATACAACTTGTCATGAGTTGCAAGAGGACTAGATAGAGGTTTCCACATACAAAAGTTGATAAACCCATTCAAGGTATGAGGAGGAGGTTGAAGGCCATGGAAATAGATGATACAATATCCAAACAAAAATGGAAGACACTTTTGAATGCAGAGGAAGAGACAATGCCAAGGAAAGTCCCTCCTTGTTGGGAAGCTAGCCTTAAAGGCAATAGATACACCCATTTGAGAAGTACCATAAGAACAAAGAATATGAGATGTCTCAAAACTAGTGGGAGAGTACGAGGCAGTAACATCATGTCATTTGAGGGATTACCATGCTCCATTTTACCCTACATAGAATGATTCATTGAGTGCCTTCTCTTCCAATGCCTTGGGAGTTATATTCCTAAGACACCATACTCTCTAACTTCATAGATGGCCTTGGCAATGTGAAAGGGGTGCATAGCTTAGATCAGCTAGCTACAAAGAGGGCAATATTAGCTTCTTTTTTTTTTCTTTGAAATAGACAGGAAACAACTTCGGTGCACAACATCAAAGATGTTGTCCATTAGAAGGACCAACATGATTCCAATGATTGGATGTCAAGTGGAAGTGATGTAGCCTAATGTGAATAGCCTATGGACATCATCTCAATAAAAGAAAAGGACATACAACCTAAGTGAAAAGTCATCTCTACAATGGCATTGCTTTGTGTTGGGACAAATTGATGTAATGGGGTTGCACCAAGGGGTAAAAGGTCATTGTGAGTTTGTGTGTCACCACATGGTGGTTAGTGTGACCAACTTAGGTGGTAGAAGGTTCTATTAGGTGTGATTGAGAGACTCATGGGTCTAAGTGCGAGATCAGTGGAGAAATTAGTGGATGTGGAGATGCTCTCTCTTGGGCACATGCATTGTATCAGTGGCCTTTGATGACATCATGAGGAGGTCTTTGATGAAGTTTGAACACCAATGCTCTAGAATACGAAAAGAAATCATGTAAAAACCAGTCAACAATGGTGCATTTCTCCTAGATGACCGGTGCAAATTTGGACAATTCTTCTCTGGTGGATGATCTTTGGTAATAGATCTTACTTTTTGTGCTAAAAGCCCTTTGAAAGATGCTTGCAGTAGCGATAATTTTGGGCTCCAAGCTGCTGCAACTTTTGCAAGGCATTTTTTGACAATATTGAGCATTAGATGCTAGTAAGAGCAACTCTAAATATGTGTTGAGGTTGCTGCACTGTCAACATACTTCCAAGATTTTGTCTTCTCTCTTACAGGACCAGCTCAAAAATTCAGCATACTTATAGAAGTGATTCAAAGTTGGATTCATGTGCATTCATGAGGGTGATATGCTCACTTGATTGTGGTATTCTCACTCGCTTGCCCAGTGACTACTTCTTGTGAGTCTTCTAACCTTCAGTACATCAAAGTAAAGAAACCTCTCAAGAAGTAGCCTAAGTTTGTCAATAGAAAGGCCACAAAGATTCCAACCAAAACTCAAGTCCCTCACTATTGTCAATTTGCAAATTGACTTGGTTTTTCATATTTTCTTGCTTACAATATGCATTTGTATGGTGATGGTTCTTTTTGAAGAGTTGTAAAGGGATTAGACACTACCATTTTGCGAGTTGATTGAATTCTTTATTTCCCAATTTTTGAATTTTGCTAAGACCTTCCCTATGGCTACCAAGACAAAAATAGATAAGTTTGAGGGTGAGAGATTTCACACATGGCGGACCAAACTCAAGTTTATTCTCATGAAAAAGGGGATTTGGAATATTGCTAATGGGAAAGAGAAGAAACCTACTACTAGGGAAGGAGAAGCATTATGGTTACCTGGGGATGAAAAGGTATTAGCTATAATTGCACTTGTATTGAGTGATTCTTTTATTCATCACATTGATGGTTGTGAAACTACACATGTTGCATGGAGGCACCTTGAGATTGTCTTTGGGTACACGGGAAATGTTCCAAGTATAGCCTTCTCATTAAGTTCTTTGATCTAAATATGGATAAAGAGAAATCAATATCCTCACATTTGGGCACACAGGAAATGTTCCAAGTATAGACTGCTCATTAAGTTCTTTGATCTAAATTTGGATAAAGGAGAATCAATATCCTCACATTTAAACTCCATGAAAAGTATATTGACTCAGCTAGCTAGCATCAAGTTTGATCTTGATGATGACATTATGATTGCTATCTTGCTTAAGAGCCTACCTGATGAGTATGGTACCATTGTAACTACTCTCACTAACCTAGAAGAGCCTAGTTTGGTAGATATAGAGGCATTCCTCTTAGAAGAAAAAAGAAAGATTAAACAAAGGGATGACTACAAAGAGAGTGAGGCATATCTGGTCAAAAGAAACTTCAAAGAATCTATAAGAAAGAGCAAGATGAAGTGCAATTTTTGTGGAAAACTTGGTCACTTTGAAAAGGAGTGCTATGCAAAGAAGAGACTTTCAACAAATCTTGTGGAAGAAGCAAAGAAAGAAGAAGAAGAAGAAGAACCCGAGGAGATTAAGGCTCTCACTGCTTTCACCACCCAAGTCAATCTTGATGAGGGTGATGACCCATTTATCTTCTAAGTTGTTTTGTGTGTGGTCAATAAAGGTTATCTACCCTGGGATGTCCCCCTTAAAGAACTGTTAGTCTTATGTGTGAGTAATTTCCTTGTCAGACCTAGAGAATTTCCCATGCATAGTCATTGTCCATTCTCCCAATTGTAAACCAAGAGCCATAACTAGAGTGTGTCATAGGTTTGGGTCATGAGTGTTGTTACTAGGTGTGAACAAGCCATGAAGTTTCCCATGTACTACTGCTAGGGTGAGGTCATCAATTTGTTGGGGGTATGTTGGGACAAATTTATGTAATGGGGTTGCACCAAGGGCTACAATGTTAATGTGAGTTTGTATGTCACCACATGGTGGTTAATGTGACTAGATTAGGTGGTAGAAGGTGCTATTAGGTGTGATTTATATATTCATGAGAAAACATGTGTGCCTCAGGATCTATGGAGTGCTCTAAGGTGGATGGAATCTGTGTGGAAACATGATGAAGAGAGTGCTCATGACATGTACCTCAAGTCAATTAGGTTCCAAGATAGATTAGCTTGGACTCATAAACAGAATCTTGAGTGAATGTGCATTTCTCTATATTCAACAATACATGATAGGCTTCTTATCTCCTTCTTATATAGAGAGAGCCTTTAGAATAGTCAAACCATGTGGGATCCTCTCATCCACATCTCTCCTTGTGGATATCCTCAATCCACATCTCCACATCATGTAGTCCACATCCTAGGGTGGCTACTTTAATTATTTCATATACCAGACCTTAGCCTTTAATCTATGTGCTCATGGCACCATATCTCAACACCTCCCCTTGGTGCCATTATCCATTGGCTACTGCAAGGTGGTTAGATGTGAGTTTACATTCCATCACCTCCCCTTAGTGCATGCATTGCTACTTAAGGTGGTCAAGTGTGGCTTTGACATGTCAATACCTTCCATGGGTGCTTTCATAGCTACTTTCAGGTGGTCAGGCTTGATTTACAAACGTGTGGGCTAAAGGTGGAAAGGATGTTTCTTCTCAACGTTTGATGTCGATGGCGTTCTCTTCTTTGCTTGATGTAGCTTGATGCGTGATGATTTGTTCTTCCATGTGCCTTAACGCTTTATGTGTGGATGCCATCATCTGTGCTATGGTCATCTCATGCACTTGTGCTTCTGGCTTGCTTTTTGCGTTCATGCGTCACTTTTCCATTTGTTGCAAAGGTCTTACCAATTGATTTCTTTCAATATTGGTAGTGTCTAATTGCTAACAATTATTTTTACTTGAGAGGCGCACAGAGCTTGAAAAGGCAATCACTTTTCCTTTTTGGAGCGTGTGCAAATTCCTCTTGGATTGCAAGTTACACCTTGTCGAAGTTTTTGTGAAGAAGAGGGGGCCTTGATGATGTGCCACAGGAGTTCATATGCTGCTTACAAACTGTGCTTAGCAAGGGGCTATGTGCTTAGGTGGCACTTGGTGATGTGGCAATTAACCAATCCTGAACCTAACTTAACCATGGTTTAGTGTGGTGAGTTAACTTAACCATGGTTTCTTTTGATCTACCACATGGCAAAAAACTGACGAGGTCCTTACCTAACATTACCTCTGTGGGTTCACTTGACTAACCCTACCTCCACTGACTTGACCAAGGTTTAAGACATTAACCATGGTCTTATCTTTACCACGTGTCTTGTCAAGGAACCTTAGCTTGACTTTGTGAAAAAGGATTCTGAGCATAGAAATGGCAATGGCATGGCGGTGTCAAGGTACAGCTTGTGGTCGGTGGATTCGTCGATGACAGTGGAGCTCCATGTAGAGGTTGGGCACTGGAGACGTTGAGATCCTTCGCATCTGTGGGAGATGGAGTGTCTATTCAATGTAGCCATTGAAGCTCGTGGCAAGCCGTTTTTTTTTGGTTGAGCATCACTTTTGGAGCCCATTGTGGGCGTTTGTTTGGCTATATTACCTTCATTGACGGAGGGCCTTAGTTGCCTGTGGAGTCCGTTTGTTGGTGCTGTTGCGCCTTTTGCTTTGAAGGCGGAGCTTGTAGATGGCATAGTAGGAGTCGGAGATGGCTGTCTAAGCATTGTATGTAGGTGATCCATGGTAGAGAGGCTGGCCACATCAGAGGAGTCGCATCTGGAAGCTTGTGGGCTAAAGGCAAGGTGCTTGAAGGAGGCGGAGGCTATAGTTCGTTTTCTGTTGCAGATAGAGCTTTTCGTTGGATGCACCCCGTGGATGGAGAGGATGTTGAAGTTGGCTGGCCCGTAGCTTGAGCATTGTCAATGAACCATCGGGCAACTTGTGGGAGTGTTCATTGAAGGCTTGCAGGGGCTCAGAACCTAGGGCTCAGCTGAATGAGCAGGGCCTTTGGAGGCCGCTTGTGAAGAGCTTAGAGCCTCAAGGAGATTGCGCTGTGTTGATGAAGCTTTGGTTGTCATTGGAGAGCCCGCTCTTGCATGAAACCTTTGGAGGAAGGCACTACTACTAGATTTTCTCCACTAAGAGCATTAAGCTCTCTATCTCTCTCTCTCTCTCTCTCTCTCTCTCACACACACACAAGCGACTATGAAGTGAAATCACAAACACTCAAGAGAGAACGGAAATCTCTGAAGAATAAACACCTCTCAATCAATGGAGCTAGACATAAATTCTGTGAAAGAACTCTCAACTCCTCACTCATGAATCTCTCATGAAATGTATGGATGGAAATTCTAAAAGAAATGCACACAAATCATCTCTCAAATGGATGTCATTTTTTACTTAAGGTGGACAAATTTCTCTCAATCTAAAGCTACAACTAACCTAGGAGAAAACATGTCCTCCTAAGGCAAGCGTGCAACTAATCTAGGAGACTAGACCTAAGCTCTGATACCATGAGAAAACATGCATGCCTCAGCATCTATGGATCGCCTTAAGGTGGATGGAACCTATTTGAAAACATGATGAAGAGAGTGCTCATGACATGTACCTCAAGTCAATTAGGTTCCAAGATAGATTAGCTTGGACTCATAAACAAAATATTGATTGAATGTGCATTTCTCTATATTCAACAATACATGATAGGATTCTTATATAGAGAGAGCCTTTAGAATAGTCAAACCATGTGAGATCCTCTCATCCACATCTCTTCTTGTGGATATCCTCAATCCACATCTCCAATCATGTAGTCCACATCCTAGGGTGGCTACTTTAATTATTTCCTATACCATACCTTAGCCTTTAATCTATGTGCTCATGGCACCATATCTCAATAATTCATGGGTCTGATTCATAGATCAATGGTGGAAAATTTAGTGCATCTAGAGATTCTCTCCCTTGGGCACATGCATTGTATCAATTGCCTTCATAAGGACACTTCTACTCATGAATAAACATGTCTTTCCTTCATTGTTGGTACTCTCCATGCTTCCATTGTTGCTTCATCACTTTGGCACAATAGCACAACAGCTTCCTTGAATAAGAAGGAAATTTGTAGGCTATGAAAGGGATATAATTAGTTTGAGAATCACATCATACACATGCTTGACACAATACACTACTAACACGGGCCCTATTATGACGCTAAAGCATAGACATTTAGCGTGCATGGGACGCTAATTGTGGTAACCAAAGCGGGATTCATTAAGTGTCGCTATATAGCGACACTTATTAGACTTGTAAATGGTCGCTATATAGCGACACTTATTAGACTTGTGAATGGTCGCTATATAGCGACACTGAGATAGTTTCCTATAGCGACATTTTACAGAGAGTGTTTTTTCCCATACCGACCTTAAAAGATAGTTTTTCCCAATGACAATTTTTTTTTCCTTTTCATACATGTTTGATCCTTTGAGAGAATAAAAGTACAAGAGCATGTACATCAAGCCTTTGAAGCTCATATATTCATGTCCAAGTTTGAGATGAAAATAATCAATGAAGAGCATTTACATCAACAGTTTCATCCTAGTCTAACGTGCCAAACAAGTCTATCTCTAACTCTATACCGAGTTGATCTTCTATATCATCATCGTACTCTAGCATCGTACGTTCACCTAAGAGTACTTGATCATCTTCTTCAATAAAGTGTGGTGATTCTTGATGATTGTCATCTTCTTCATCTTCCTCCTATACGATGTCATTATGCGCATCTTCCTCTTGGCTCATATTGTGATCTTCATCTTCTTCGCTAGATCCATCTTGATCAATTGGATCTGGCATTGGTAGTGGCATCTCCATATCCACATCTCTATCTTCAAAAATTTGATTGCTTCGTGGTGCAACTTGGATCACGTACCACCATCTTGGATTAGAACAATTTGGATGAAAAGCCACCTATATTGAAGATGGGTGCCAAATGCCATCAATTATCTATATGAAATTATGCTTAAGTACATGTATCAATGGATCTTTAAAAACAAAAGCTTCGATTAATTAAATCATTAGTATGCACCTACTCACAATGCTCGGGAAGAACAAAAGTATCACTTTCATCGGTCCAAAGTTTGGTGGAGTCTATTGCAAAGAAACCGATACTGTCTTTTCTCACTGTCGCATGGGGACTGTTGTAAATAGTTCTAAACCAATTTACATCAAAAATGAAAAGACTAAATTGTCTGAAATCAATTTCATAGATTTCACGTATGGTTCCACAATAATCCAACTATGAGGAGAGAAGATTGGTATCGAAAGCACTTGCTCGGCTATCTTGTGGGAAGTTAGCCATGACTCCACAATCATACGTGACTCTCTTTGAATCGATGCGTTCCACATGAGAATGTCATCGATATGACCATAATGCACTGTACTTTTTGTATTGCAAAAGAGCATCATTAAAACAATGAAGATGCATCTATTTTATAGCATATATTGCCACAAATAATCACTTAATTACATCAAGAGGTAAGAAATTTACATGCAGCATACATCCAAATGATAACTCTTACTCGCACTCGTTTATTGTCTCTCCATTTTGTTCGGCTTTACATAGAGCCAGTTGTAGCCAATCAAGTGACATGTGAGTGGGGATAAGGGCAAGATCCCATGGATATTGTTGCGATCACCTGTACATTACTCTGAATCTCATCCTTGCATTTACTCTTTCTACTTTGGCCGCTTCATATCTCTCAATCCACGTCTACATCTCCTTGTTATTGAGGATACAAAACTTATTGAAATTCTCCATTTGATCTTCGCTCATCTTTCTTTCAATCCCTTTTCCTTGGGGAACCTCGCCAATCATGCGATCATCATCCTTGTTATGCCAAGCTTGCGACATATTGGGATCCGTGGATGCAAGAAACTCCGTGATATATACTAATGACTCTTGCACAAGCCATCCCTTTGCCATGCTTGCTTTTGGTCTTGCTCTTTGTCTTACAAATCCCTTCAAAGTTTTTACAAACCGCTCGAGAAAAAACATCCACCGACCTATGAACGGTACCTGCAATGGCCACCTCATCAACTATGTGCACAAGCAAGTGCACTTGAGTTGTCACAATGCTCAAGGGAAAGTGCTTCTCAAGCAAGCATACGGCTTCGATGGATTCCACCCTAGCCTTCTCGATGCTCGATATGGAGATCTCTTTTTGAGATATCCACCTATTTCACATGCCCATGTAAAATCAGTCTACAGATTATTCAGATTAAATTGAAGAAAATGCAATCAATGCGATTTGATAGTAAGCATACCTCACAATACCACTGATCTTGAAAATAGCATTTCTAAGATCTTCTTGTAAGCACCCTTTTATTGTAATTGGGAGGATGAACTATCAAAACAACAAAGAAGTCATGTCTATAATATAACATAATCATAATTACACTAACGCATCATGATTATCGATACACTAATCCTACAACTTAGAATACCTGTAAGACCTTGTGCCAATCATGGGACTTGAGCCCACTAAGCTTATTGTCCTTTGAAAATGCTCCTTTCAAGCAACGCATGTACCCTATGGGTGTTTTAAAAGAGGCAATGTCCGCCTTGACCGCTGCCTCCTCTCTCGTGGAGAGGATCCATGTTGCTTTCGAGAGGATAACTTTTCCCGAAGCACGCACTTGGGGCCACAAACGAGACATCCTATTCATAGCACGCAAGTCTTCTCACACTCCTCTCGAATCTTTGGAACCAACCAAGTGTGCCCAAATAGTAGCCCCCACATTCTTGAAGATATGCATGGGATCCAAGAGATGATTGATTTGTAACTGACCCCAAACACACTATTCAAAATTTTTGGACTTGTGTAAAGTCCAATTTGAGAAATGGACTAAAAAACAGTCCAAAATATTTGAATATACTAGTAATGTTGTTTTTTGAACTAGATTTGACAACTCCAAACAAAAGATTTGGTGATGAATTACTATGAACATCAGTGCATAACCAAATCTCTTACAGAGGTGGTCTACATAAACATCTTCATAACTTCTTATGAATTGAGCTACTATCACCTAAGAACATCAATCGATGACCAATTCTCTTAGAAAGGTGGTGTAAATAAACACCTTTATGTATAAGTGGTGTGCACACACCTTTATGACCATTTCTTTTAGAAAGGTGGTGTACATAAACCCCTTAGAAAGGTAGTGTACATAGATCCTTTTATGTGTAAGTGGTGTACATATACAGCTCACTTGGTATTAAAAAACACCCTTAACTATAAAAATACATATACACCTCACTTGGTATTAAAAAACACCCTTAACTATAAAAATACATTGACATAAGATTTAAAATACACCATTAAGTATAAAATAGACCTCATAAACAATCTTTATACACAATAATGAGAGTAAACAAATAAAAAAATTAGTTAAATTTTTATTAGATATTCGCTTTACATAGAAGTTCAAAACTTGGGAAGTTCAAAACTTGTGATAACATAGCCATCAGCCATCATGTTCCTTAGTACTAATGTCCTCAATGCTAGGCCCTTGACTACCAGGGTGCTGACTAATAGGCTGCTCTAAGACAGTACCAATGTCCTCGATGCGCCCTTGACTACCAGGGTCCTGACTAATAGGCGCCTCTAAGACTGGAGTCTCAGTAGCAAGGTCCTCAGTAGTTTGCTCTTCAATTCCAAGCACCTGACTAGTAGGCTGCTCTAAAGTCTCATGTCCAAGTTCTTGGTGAGTAGGGTCTTGGCTACTAGGTTCCTGACTAGTAGGCTAGCTCTGGAGTCTGTAAGGTCATGGTTGAAGAACCATCTATGCCTCCTGGTAACTCCTCCTGGTCATGCTTTTCCTCATCCATACCTTCTTTGGGTAAGGCTTCCTTGCTTGATCCACTTGCATGTCCTTCACCCAAGATCAAAGGTGCCTTCCTCACTTTTAATTTCAAGGGAAGTGCTTCCACCTCTTTAGCCTTATCTTTTCCTATGACGTGCTATACTACTACTTCTTGCTGCCGCGAGCCTTCCCGTATGATGAGTGGAACCTCCTTGACTCTAGTTGACAATTGATCACCCTTATTCTTTGTGCGGATTTCTTCTTGGTGTAAGTCATCGGATGCAGAGCTTTCATCCTCATCATCACCTGAGCTAGAATCATCACCTTCAGACTCACTACCCTTGTCTTCGACATTTTCCTCACTACCCTCTTCTTTGACATTTTCCTCTTCAAAGAAGGTAGTGCAACTGTAATATGTGTCAAAGAACTCAATTTGATGGGGGGTATCAATGACATTTACATTTCTACCTTGGTGTACCAATTTCTCAGCAACAAAACCCATTCAATACAATGCTACTTCCCACCCATCATTCAGTAAATTCTTTGTCATTTCTAGTATCACATCAGGATCCATCGGCTTTCTGTAATCCACCATTACTGCATCAAGTTTAACCTTATTATCCTCAAAGTAATGAAGCTCGAGAGTCCTTAAAGGAATTTTGATTAGATTGCCACCACCCCTGGATAAGAAGCACATCAAGAAGCTGCAAGACTTGAATGGCAATGCCTTCCAAGACAATCATATGATTACATAGGACTATACCATGGTATACTTTTGAAAGTAAATACCCAAATGCAGATGTCAAACTCGCATACAAGGCATCCCTTTGTGATTCCGTCACGAACAGGACCAATGTTGATCTTTTCTTATCTGCCATAGGACCTTCTATGATAAACCGCACAAGTTCAACTATCCGTGACACTGCAAGGTCTTGCAATTCATCTATGAAAAATACACATGGCTTCTCCCAAGCATGACCGCTCATTGTTATGAAATGCTCTGTATCAATGTCATTGATGTGTGCAAATTTTGTATCATTCTCTGATAGCAAGATATCATAGGAGAAGATGAATGGAGAACCATCATCTAAACCACCAATTGCTCTACCTTGGGCAGTGGACTGCAAGGCCTTTTTCTTGATGTCCATATATTCTGTCTCAACAATCTTTGGCATTTTAGCTCTTAGATCCTTTGTTGGTGTGGCATCTGCATCCATTGAAGCCAACCACTTTCTAGCCCATGTCTTATCAAGGAGTTGACCTAGGCTAAGTGCTTTGTTCTTATCCACATTAATTGACTTGCCAGCTAGCTCATCATCAGATTTCAATAAAAACAATAGTGCCGAGAGAGCAGCCTCACTTTCAATCATTCAGGTGACCACTTCATCCAAGTTGCTATGCTTGCTCTTCTTTCTAAAGAAGCAGTCACCACTTAGGATCTTCTTGCATACTTCTTTTGCTATTGCATCTGGAACAAACCTTAATGCTCTCCACCAAACAATAGACATCGGTTTCATTATTTCTTTCCTCTAAGTTGTAGTGTGCTCTGGTGCCTCAAAGGATATCTTTCCTTTTTCATATGCTTGGCAAACATCCACTATGCTCTGAAACACTGAGTCCTCGTGGAAGACAATGCAAGTAACATCCCTATATCTTGCAACGGCGGTGTTCAGATCCTTTGCCTCAACCTTATTACTTGGTATTCCTTGTGTATTGCTTACAATACCTTTCAAGCATCTATAGAACCAAGTCCTCTTTGCCAAGTACTCAGATGTAGGTCTCTTGCCCTTCACTGTTTGTGGCTTTCCACAGCCCACCCATAACTCCCGTGCCTTTATCAAGATCTCAGAAAGAGAAGAGCTTTTTTTCAACCTAAATGGAGCAGAATTCAGCCTTTTTGATTTTAGAATGTACTTCGAGTCATCGTTAAATATGCATACATGACAAATGACCCGTTGAAACTTTTCCATCCACTCAATCTGTGGCAAGTTTTCTTTTCTTCCCTCATCAAGGGTGATCCTGCAAGCTTCACAAAAGTGTTGCCCATCAATGGGCTCAAACCTGCATCTTTTCAAGAATCTATTCTTTGCCAGCATGTATCTCTTCTCGATGTCAGTCCCATATCGGCTTTGGTACAAAGACTCTTCACGAACAAAGTCACTCCTTCTAAAGTTCTCAAAAGCATCAAGAAAGTCCACGCGCTTTTGAAATGTGACATCAGGCAATGTAGGATCATCTTCTTGAAGTCTCTTAGATGCCATAGGATGAAGAGTGATATTAGTGGCAACTGGAGTTCTTGTTTTCCTCATATCTTCATACAATTTGCATGCAAATGTCATATCTAGCTTTCTTTGATTTGTGAATAATGAAGCTCGATCAATAAGCATTGTGGCCATGCTGAATTGTGAAAATCCCCAAATGTACCCCTCATCCTCTGGAAGATGTAAGTCTGCCACACTTATAGAAAAGTTTGCAAGACTTGTATCTTCTTCTTGCGGATCCTCCTGATCATCACTATCCAATTTTTCGCCTGGTTTTAAATAACCCGCACTTGAATGATCTACACGTGGAGTAGGAGTTATTTTTGCTCTCTTTCTAGGAATAGCTATGGAACTTGAATCTGCTCCACGATCACTCCTTGTTCTTGTAGTTGCAGCAGTCGATGGTGTAGGTATAGTTGGAGATACTGTAGTTACTACTGTAGATATTGTAGTTACTCTTGTCGGAGATAATGTAGTAATCGCCACAAATATTGGTGGTATAACTTGAGGGTTACATGTTATAGATGGCGTACTTACTGCTCCTGAAGGTACAACACCACCACTTGGAAATGCATTCCACATTTTCTTCAATGCTTCCAAGGCACTAAGTAATTCTTGGGATCTCTCAATTGAATCTGGTAAGGGCTTCAAGAATTGCTTGTGCGTAACTCGTAACTTGTAGACCACATCGTCATTCTTCCCTTTGCACACAACTTCTATCAAATTGTTTTCTTTAATGTTGATGGTTGAGACCATGCTACCATTTCTTACTGCCTCTGGAGAATATTTCACGCTTGACACATTCTCGGTAGTGATCACTAAAAAATACTTTAATTTGCTCTCCATAAAATACCAAGCATGTTCAAGATATTTGAAAGACATCTTGGAACCAAAACTCGAAGCCATAGTTTTCTGCAAAGCAATCAAAAACAAAAAATGAGAATAACAATGATTTTCAAACTCAAATATTCAAAAAATTACTGATTAAATATTTCAAAATTAAAAATTAAAAACTAATTGAAATTTTAGAAGTTTAAATATATTTTTAAAAATATCTTTTTATATTTCTAAATATTATTTTCTAATCTAATATTTTTTTACATAAATATTTTAATTCAAAATATTTTATAAACATAGATTTAAAAATTTAATTTAATTTTTCTAAAATTTTATTTGATTTTTTTAAATTTTTATTTATTTTATTTAAATTTATTTATTTATATATCTATATATTTTAATTTTAATTTATTTTTTCTTAAAAAATTAAAATTTTTAAATTTATTTATTTATTTAATTTTATTTTTAATTAAATTAAATTAAATTTATTAATTTAATTTTTTTAATTATTTTATTTTATTTTATTTTATGTATTTATATATTTAAAATTTAATTTAATTTTTTTATTTTTTTTTTAAATTAAATTAATTAAATTTATTTTTTAGTTTTTTTTTGGAGCCCCGAAGGAGCCCCACTTAAGGAGAGGAGGGGACACCTGTTGCGTGCGCAATAGGTTGGGGGTTAATCCCCCACCCTCCCCTCCCCTCCTCTCCCATTTGCCCGCCCCTCCCCTCTCCTCCTGCCTCCCCGTCTGTCCCCTCCCCTCCCATCTCCCCTCCCCGCCCCTCCCCTCTCCTCCCCGCCATCTCCCATCCCTGCCCCTCCCATCGTCCTTGCTCCCCTCCTCTCTCGCCTCCCCTCCCCCCCTCCCCTCTCGCCTCCCCTCCCCGCCCCTCCTGCCTCCCCTCCCCTCCCCACCCGTCTCCCCTCCCCACCCCTCCCATCCTCCTTCCTGCCCTCCCCCCCTCTCGTCTCCCCTCCCCTCTCGCCTCCCCTCCCTGCCCCTCTCGCCTCCCCTCCCCTCCCCTCCCTGCCCGTCTCCCCTCCCCGCCCCTCCCATCCTCCTTCCTGCCCTCCCCCCCCTCTCGCCTCCCCTCCCTACCCCTCGCGCCTCCCCGCCCCCTCCTTGCCGCGGGAGGCGTCGGAGGGATGCCTCCTGCGGCGAGGAGGGGCGAGAAGGGAGGGGAGGGGCAAGGGGAGGGGGGGGAAGACCCCCTCTCCCCTCCCCTCCCTGCCCCTCCCCCCTCGCCTCCCCTCCCCAGCCCTCCCCTCCCCTCTCGCCCCTTCCGCCTCCCCGCCCCACCCCTCCCCTCCTCTCTCGTCCCTCCCCTCTCCCCTCCCCTCCCCGCCCCACCCCTCTCGCCCCTCCCCTCTCCCCTCCCCTCCTCGCCCCGCCCCTCCCCTCTCGCCTCCCCTCCCCGCTCCTCCCCCGCCCCGGCCACCCCTCCTCTCTCCTCACCTCCCCCTCATCGCTCGGAGGGGAAGCGGGAGAAGAGGGGAGGGGAAGCAGGAGGAGAGGGAGGAAAGGAGGGGAGGGGGAAGCAAGAGAAGAGGGGAGGAGAGGGGAAGGGAGGGGAGGGGAGGGAGGAAAGGAGGGGAGGGGAGGGGAGGGGAGGGGGAAGCGGCAGGAGAGGGGAAGGGAGGAAGGGAGGGGAGGGGAGGGGGAAGTGGGAGGAGAGGGGAAGGGAGGGGAAGGGCAAGCGGGAGGAGGGAGAGGACAGGGGAAAAGAGGAGGGGAGGGGAAGGGAGGAGAGGGGAAGGGGGAAGCAGAAGGAGGGAGGGGGGAGGGGAGAGAGGAAGCAGGAGGAGAGGGGATGGGAAGATGGAGGAGGTGGGAAGGGAGGAGAGGGGATGGGAAGTGGGAGGAGAGGGGAAGGGAGGGGAGGGAGGAGAGGGGAAGGGAAGAGAGGGAGGGAGTACCTGGGTGGGGAGGTGGTGGAGGAGCTCCAGGAAAGTTGTGAGAAAGAATGAGGAGAAGTAGAGTTTTATAGAAAATGGGTAGCTTTTAGGTAAAGTCAACTTTTTTTAGTTTTTTAGGTTTTTTTAGTTCTTTTAGGTTCACTATAAGTAGAACGTTCTTCATTCTCTCTTTCATTCAAAGTTCATTCTTTCACACTCCACGCTTCTCTCCTCTCATCAACCTATTGTGAGATTCTCAAAATTTTCAAAATGTTGCAAGAGGTGAGTTCATTTCCAACCTATTGTGTAAGCAAGAACTTCTAAGAATCAAGTTTTTGTAAATTTGATTTTTTTTTCAAATCTGGTTCTTTTCTTAAAAACTTGTTGCATACGCAACAACTTCAAAAAACCATCTTTTGCATTAAATCTTTTTTCCCACGAATTTCCCTCTTTACCTTAAACTCTCACAACCTATTGCCATGAATTTCTCTCAACCTCAAACTCTCTAAGCCTATTGAGCACGCAATAAATTTTCAAAAAAAATAAATTAGAAAACAATCTATTACAAATTTCTCTCTCAATCTCAAAACCACTCAAACCTCTCTACCTATTGCGTACGCAAGAACTTCAAAACAAAATTTAACCATAAATCTCTCCAAAAACTCTTCTCATGACACTTTATTAATATAAGAAATCCATTTATAATATTTTTGCTCCATAATATAATAAATTTTATTAACTAATATTAAAATATAATTTTGCTAAAAATATATATTGTTAATCTATAAATTAATATAATTATTATATAATTATTATATAAATATATATATAAGTACATTAATTAAAAAAATATAACAATGAAAATATTTTTTAATGGGAAGTCTTCTAGCATATGTGCTTTATATAATACTTATGCTTAAAACAATGAAGAATTAGTGAATGTATTTGTAAGGTAGTTCTTAATATGAAAAATCTCTACAATATTCTTCTTGCTATTAATTAGATATTAAATTTTAGTTTTAATAAAAATATACATTATTAACTTAAAAACTAATATAAATATAATGTAATTATTATATAAATTTAAATAAATATATAAATTATCAATATTATACATTAATAACATTTAAAATTATGTATATTATATACTAATAACCTTTAAATTTCAAAAAAAAAGGTATTCAATCAAAGAATTGAATTAATTTTAAAAATAAGAAAATATTAAAATTTACACAAGCACTTTTAGCATGTATGCTTTTCTTCCATGTGTATAATACTTGTTAGTCAAAGAATGAAGAATTAGATAATGTATTTGTAAGGTAGGTATTTGAAACCATAGAATCTGGAAGAGGTTTAGCATACTTGCTTATCTTTGTTACAATATGTAATACTTTGTAAAAGCCTTAAACTTTGTTTAAGGCTTTGTACAAGACTACAGTATCATTGAATCCATGTCATTTTTCTACTTTAGCAACCACCAGATATCCATGGTATGAATCCATGATATGGAATACATATTTCTTATGAATATTTCTTATTACATACTTCTTTATTTCTTTTGATACACCATGCAGCATGAATGTAAGAAAATATGAATCGGTGTGCTTTTAGCCTATGTGCTTGTTCCTAATAAGGAGGATACTTTAACTAGGTAAACTTATAATTACTTAAAGTAAATCCTTTGCAAAGGATCGTACCTAGTATTGGATATATCCAACCTGTTGCACAAATCAAGAATTTTCTTAATTTGTGCAACAGATTGGATATACAGTTGGTTGGATAAACTTTAAACAATTAATACCAAAACATCTTAACCACTGTAAATCCTAAACTTTAAACATTTAATTCTTAAACCCTAAATCCTAAACTCCTAAACAATAAATCCTAAACCCTAAACTCTAAATCCTAAATCCTAAATCCTAAACCCTAATCCCTAACCCTAAACCCTAAATTCTAAACCCTAAACCCTAAACCGTAACCCTAAAATACAACCAAAATTTAATGAATTTTTTTGATTTGTGCTACAGGTTGGATATATCTCCCAACCTGGGGGATATATCCAACCTGTTGCACAAATTAAAAAATTGCACAAATCAAGAATTTTCTTGATTTGTACAACAGATTGGATATACGGTTGGGGGATATATCCAACCCGTTCCACAAGTCAAGAATTTTCTTAATTTGTGCAACAGGTTGGATTGAGCAATAGGTTGGGGGATATATCCAACCTGTTGCACAAATCAAGAAAATTCCTTGATTTGTGCAACAAATTGGATATACCTCCCAACCTATTGTAAGAGGTTGGGAGTGCACCCCCAACCTATTGCAACAGGTTGGGGGATATCCAACCTATTGCACAAATCAATAATTTTCTTGATTTGTGCAACAGATTGGATATATTTCCCAACCTGTTGCTCAAGCAATAGGTTGGCGGATATATACAACTTGTTCTACAAGTCAAGAATTTTCTTGATTTGTGCAACAGGTTGATATACCCCCCAACCTGTTAATATATCCAACATGTTCCACAAGTCAAGAATTTTCTTGATTTGTGCAACAAGTTGGATATATCCCCCAACCTGTTGCTTAATCCAACCTGTTGCACAAATCAAGAAAATTCTTGACTTATGGAACAGGCTGGATATATCCCCCAACCTATTGCTCAAGCAACAGGTTGGGGGTGCACCGCCAACCGTATATCCAATTTGTTGCACAAATCAAGAAAATTCTTGATTTTTATAATTTTTTTGATTTGTGCAACAGGTTGGATATATCCCCCAACCTGTTGTTTGAGCAACAGGTTGGGGGATATATCCAACCTGTTGCACAAATCAAAAAAATTAAGCAACAGGTTGGGGGATCTATCCAACCTGTTGCATAAATTAAAAAAATTATAAAAATTAAGAATTTTCTTGATTTGTGTAAGAGATTGGATATACGGTTGGGAGATATCCAACCTGTTACATAAATCAATAAATATCTTGATTTGTGCAACACAGTTAGGGATGCACTTGAGCAACAGGTTGGGGGATATCCAACCTGTTGCACAAATCAATAATTTTCTTGATTTGTGCAACAGATTGGATATATCCCCCAACCTATTGCTCAAGCAATAGGTTGGGGGATATATACAACTTGTTCTACAAGTCAATAATTTTCTTGATTTATGCAACAGATTGATATACCCCCCAACCTATTACTCAATATACCCAACCTATTCCACAAGTCAAGAATTTTCTTGATTTGTGCAATAGGTTGGATATATCCCCCAACCTGTTGCTCAATCCAACATGTTGCACAAATCAAGAAAAAACTTGACTTGTGGAACAGGTTGGATATATCTCCCAACCTGTTGCTTGAGCAACAGGTTGGGGGTGCACCCCCAACCGTATATCCAATCTGTTGCACAAATCAAGAAAATTCTTGATTTTTGTAATTTGTGCAACAGGTTGGATATATCGGGTATATCCAACCTGTTGCTTGAGCAACAGGTTGGGGGATATATCCAACCTGTTGCACAAATCAAAAAAATTCATTAAATTTTGGTTGCATTTTAGGATTAGGGTTTAGGGTTTAGGGTTTAGGATTTAGGAATTAGGGTTTAGGATTTAGAGTTTAGGGTTTAGGGTTTAGGGTTTAGGATTTATTGTTTAGGAGTTTAGGATTTAGGGTTTAGAAATTAAATGTTTAAAGTTTAGGATTTACAGTGGTTAAGATGTTTTGGTATTAATTGTTTAAAGTTTAGGATGTAGGGTTTAGGTTTAATGCCTTCTCTGCTAGTTTTGATATAAAAGTTATTAAGTAATAATAAGCTCAATGATTATTTATTGTGTCTTTTTTTGAGTTGCTAATCTATTTTTGTACATAAAACAGGTATTCACCCTAACAAAGGGTATGGATGTGGTGTTATGTAAGAAGAATGAAGTGGTGGCTTTTGGACAAATTCATAGTCTTGATCCTATGAATGTGTGTCATTTCCAACGTTGTGGTGAGAGAAGATGTGTAGTGATAATCACCAACGTTGTAAATCCTGAAGTACATTTAAAATATCCACATGGAGACTTTGAAACATTGGGAGATATCTTACAATGTGACATATTTGATATGCAAGCACACAGAATGCTCTGGGACCAAGACAAAATTGTTCCAAAGACATACTTTCAAGATATCAAGAAAACTTATTTTGAGGAGGAAAAAGTAGAGATGTTATCTTGCTCTGGAGAAGTTTTAGCAATTGGCAACTTTAAGGGCTATGCTCAGAGTTTTCTCTGTATAGTGGAGATAATTAAGTTGACTAGTGTAGGTGTCATTCAAAATGCAATGGATAGTACTTCACATCTAGACGTCCATAATACTATGTCTCATCTACAAGTTCATAGTACTTGTAAATGGGGGTTAGCTTTCTTGAAATCAAGTTTGCCCAAGACAGATTCCTTTAATGTCATGGAAGACACAACAGAATATTATCAGAAGAAAAGGACTATAAGACAAATGGGATCCAGATTAATAAGAAGCTATAGTAGTGATCAAGAGTATCATAGTGGCACGCTCACAGGTATTGAGGACATTATAGTAATAGATGTTGATGTAGAAAAGGTTTCTTGTATTGCAAGTGACTTAAATATACTCATTGGTATAGAAGACTTGTCTTGTGTTGCAAGTGACTCGAACAGGCTCATTGGTATAGAAGACTTGTCTTGTGTTGCAAGTGACTCGAACAGGCTCACTGGTATAGAATACTTGTCCTGTGTTGCAAGTGACTCAAACAAGCTCACTGGTATAGAAGACTTGTCTTGTGTTGCAAGTGACTCAAACATGCTTACTGATATAGAAGACTTGTCTTGTGTTGAGAATAATAAGATGGGACCACAATGAAAAATACACGCAAAGATTGATGGGATAAGTGATGCAATAACAGGAATTAATGATATTAGTGACAATGATCATGATGTTACCACTCAAACGCAGCAGGGCAAAAGGGGCAGAGAATCTGAGACTTGTCATGTTGTTCGTAATATTGTTGCTAGCATGCCAGAGAATATAGATGGGAGAATCTTGAGTTACGAAGGAGAAAGAGTTCAACCACAAAATTCAAGAGGCATTGGCAACAAATTGACATTAATGAACATGTCTACCAGATTGCCATTTCCAAGATATTATAAGGTATCAAATAATTCTCAAGCCCACATAACATTTGATTATAGAGATGAAGATTTAAGGAAAATGGATTCGACGTTCGATGGGCTTACAACTGGAAAACGCAAGACACTATTTACAAAAAGAAAGTATGTGAGTGTGAAGAGGCGAAGAATCATGGCATCAATTCCAGAATCAAAGAGACATGTAATGTTATCCGAGGAGAATATGGAAAGGATGCTTATGCGAGCTTGTTGCAAGAGACTTTGCATTAGAAAAGTTGGAAAAGATGATTGTGCAGCCATACGCCTTGGTATTTGGAGTAAGACAGCGCCTAATAGACATAACTATCTTCTTCAAGAGTTTTCATGCTTTCTTTATCAAGGCACTAATCAAGATTTGAGCACAAGACACTGTAAACCTAGATTGAAACCCATGGCTAATGGGAGACCCATAACTGGACTATCACATGGCACATACTGGACCATCTGGGCAGACGTGAAAGAAAAAGTGGTTCATACAATTCATGGAAATACCTACAAGCTTAAATGCCATGGAAGCACTATAAATGCAACTGCAACATTAAAGCAAGTTCTCGAAGACCATGCATTACCACAGCCTCATCTTCAACAAACAATGCTAGATGGACGTGTCGAATGTCATTAACATCTTCCTTTGGGAATGACAAAGAAGGTCATCCTAGAAATTGTCAATAAAACTTTACAAGACAAAGACGAGAGCATGATTTCATGGTCAACCTTGTACAAAATTTGGCGTAGAGATTTTTGCCATGTCAAGACACCATCAAAGCAAAGGATGTCAAAATGTAAGACATGTGATGAATTAAAAAATGCCATTGAACATAGTAAATGTGAGCAGCAGCGAGGAAGATATATTAAATGGCGATCAATCCATTTACGTCATGTGCAAGATGCTCAAAAGTTGTATGCTTCTTGAAGAGAGGAAGATATTTCACATGTCGATAAGTCCATGTGCATCACCATTGATGGCATGGACCAAAATATAACAACTTTACCACGATATAGACATATCCCACCGGCATTGGAGGGCAAACGTGGACTAAAAACACACTTGTGTGGAGTATTAGTACATGGATACTGAATCTTTTGTGATGTATGGATTGATAGTTTGCATGACCATGATAGTAACCAAGTTGTTACATCAATCATGAAAGCAATAAGAAAGGTTAGAGATGCTCGCGAATGTTTACCTAACACATTGCAAATACAAGCTGATAATTGTTGGAGAGAGAACAAGATTAAATATATATTTGCTTTATGCTCTATGCTGGTTGGTTTGAAAATATTTGAAGAAGTGGTAGTTGGCTTTCTTCTTGTCGGCCATACACATGAAGACATAGATCAAATCTTCAGTGTTATCTCTGGTGAGTTGAAGTCAATGGATGTTTTGACAATGGAGGATATGCTATTTCGAATTGGGAAAAAAATTGGAGGGTCTCGCAAGGAAGAATCAGAAGTGGCTATCTTAGAGAGGATGGTAGATTGGAGAGCATTCATACAGCCACATTTACAAGCAGGAGATGATACCCTAATAGGACACACAAATCTACACTACTTTCGGTTTCACATGCATAACAATATTCCAGTGATGCAATGGAAGCACTACTTAGTAGATGGAGATCATTTATGGAGTGAGTCATATGCTTTATTACAACAAATAATTCCATTGGAGGAAACTAGATTTGTTCTTGCAAAAAACAAATCACTTGACATGGATGAAATGAAAGGCTTAAAAGCCTTCATTAAACATCTTCAAAGTATGATGCAAAAATATCCAGAGCAATCAACTAAGAATTTGGAGACAATTAAATCAACTTTGGATATAAATATGTTAGTAGATATGGAGGAAGCAGAGGAATGCCTTTTACCTCGAAAATATTGTGGCAGGAAGGGAGACAAACCCTTACCAGAGTTTATACCATCTAATGAGATTGAAGAGGGTCTATTTGTTGCGATTTGGGCATCTGATCCAAGTTCAGAGTTGGATGACCAAGGTGGCCCAATTTGGGTTGCAAAGGTTGCTAAGATAGAAAGGGATGACAAGGGAACTCCTATAACATTCATAGCTTTATGATATGAACCAAAGCCATTGAAAAATCTCCCGAGAAGATATACAATAAAACAACTCTATGAGGGATGCTTGCAAAAGAAACGTGAATGGGTTCCAAATAATGAGGGATTAACAGAGGTGGAAGTAATTAGCATTATTCATTGCTGGAAATCGAGGACACTAAGTTTTTTAAAAAAGCATGGATACAATGTTGAAAAATGTATCACAATCCCGGATCAAGTCGTGTCCATATTAAACATCATTTGGCAAGACTTGACCCATCAAGCGCAAATACATTACATGACTCTGATGACTCTGAACGAGATTCAGATGCATAAGATAATGTTTTGTATGCTTTTTTCCATACAAATGGTGTATCTATACACCACCAATAAGATAATGTATTGTATGCTTTGTTTTTCAAAAAAAGGGTGTATCTATACACCACTTATATATTGAATTCAACAAACTCTTTTTTTTTTTTTTAATGGTGTATCTATACACCACTTATTTGTTGAATTCAGCAAACTCTTTTCATATGGTGTCATATTTTCACTTTATCAGTATAGTGTTAAAATTGAACTGGAGTTAGGAGACTACTGTTATTATTATTATAGTTATTGGATGGGGGCACCATGCACAAGTTTGGGAATTATAGCTTCATTGAGCCATAATTTTTTTAATTAGAGGTCACCACTTGACTTTTTAGCTTAATAAGGCCATATTTGTATATAAGTGACCCATTTAGTACTCTAAAAAACCCAATTTTTGAGCTCACTAAGTGAAGTTGAGTGGAGAGGATATGCTCCAAAAAAAAGTCCAAACCAGGAGAGAAAGTCCAAAATTTTTAAATAGTGTGTTCCCAATAAGGAAGCTCATGAAAGATCGATAGCCTCTTCATACCACGAGGAGGTTCCTCTCCATTCACCCTCCAAGCCTGAATCGTGTCACTTGCCTTCAAATATGGTGGTGGTGGATCAAGCTGACCTCCATGCGCGAGATGGTCCAGAGGGAAGGTATCAAGCATGACCTTCATAAAGAGATTCAGATAGCACCTTCATGAGTCGGGTCAAATATGTTGACAATCTCCTAAAGAAGTTTCATATGGCAGATTGCAAGATTGCAGCCACTCCCATCGAATAGAGTTTGAAACTTACAAAAGATTCAAAAAATCCTAGAGTCAATGACAAGTACTATAGGTAGCTCATTGGATCTCGTATATATCTAACTACCACATGGCTAGATATTTGTTATGTAGTAAGTTCACTTGCACAGTTTATGGAAAATCCAAAATAGTCTCACTGGAATTCAGCCAAAAGAGTCTTGAGATACATCAGAGGTACAAGACAGTTTGGAATAGAATACAGAGGAAGTCATCTAAGGTTGCATGGATATTATGACAGTGACTATGCCAGAGATCATAAGACTAGGAGATCAACACACAAGGATATGCATTTTTCCTTGGTCAAGGTGCTATATCATGGTTGTCAAATAAACAGCCAACTATTTCTTTGTCTTTGACTAAAGCATAATATAGAGCTCTCACTACTACAGGTGCATGTGAGGCTATATGGCTCAAAAGACTATTGTCTCACTATTGTCAGAAACAGATTACTTCGACGAGTCAAAGCCAACAACAATATAATGTGATAATCAATAGGCTCAAGCATTGGCCAAGAATCTAGTTTAGCACTCCAGGAGAAAGCACATTGATGTGAGAGAGAACTTCATCAGAGAAAGAGTGTTACTTGTTGGTGACATCACACTACAGCATTGTGATAGCAAAGAGAATGTTGCAGACATCTTTACCAAACCACTCGGTAAAGGGCTTTTTGAGAAACACCGACAAGCTCTTGGTTTGATGCAGAGGAAGAACATTCCCATTAGAGGGGTGTGATGGAATATAATGTTCAGACCCCTTCTTCGATTCCCCAGAATCATCATCTTGATGGAAGGCCTACTTCATGATGTTAATCTTAAGGGAAGGTGTTGAGAGACCACACTCAACATCATGTGATTACATGTGCATAGCATTAACACATATAGAGTGCTATAAAGGAAAGGGTTAGATGCCCTAACCCTAACCCTAAATGGGTTTGTATATATTCTACGTTTTCAACTAAATCTAGTGTATAGTTAGTCATTTGTGGTGTGCTCACTAGCTGTGCCCTCTCTCCTCATCTCCACTCTTCTCCTCTCCCCTCTTCATATTTTATCATCAGTTTGCAGAGGAAGATTGTATGTTGAATCCATGAGGCTACGGCTTGTCGGGGAGGCTTGTAAGAGAGAGAGAGAGAGAGAGAGAGAGAGACAGAGCGTTTCTGATCTAGGAGTGGAGGAATAGATGTAGAAGCAAAAGGGTCCAATGGCAGTAGAAGTAAACACATGTTTATCTAAAAATTAGAGCTATCACTTCTACAGTATTTTTTTTAAGTCTAAGAGTCAATTAAGAAATCAGTTAATTTTTAGTTGCATATTATGAAATTGGATGTGTGTGTGTGTGTGTGTGTGTGTGTGTGTGTGAGAGAGAGAGAGAGAAAGTGAGAGAGAGAGAGAGAGAGAGGGGGAGAGAGAGAGAGAGAGTTATTTTGCAAGCATGCAGTGCCACCGTGATAGTGGTTGCAACTTGCAGACACCATGTTGCTACATAGCTTTTCATTATACTATCTATAATTTGTTGGATGAGTAGATGGAGCTATACCTAAGGTTGAAGGATGAGAATTCTAGTTCATAAGGATTGATCAAAGGATCTTTGAGCATTGAAAACCTTTGTATGTCAAGATACTCAAAGATAGGAATGTATGTTGCTATAAAATACACATAGACTTTTACCTTGCTTGGCAAGCTCTAAGTGACTTGAGATGTGTTCATACTGGAGCATTGCTTCATGGAGATAGATGCCCATGTCTCACATGTGAATGTCCCATTAAGAGGCCACTTGGATCCTTGGTGACTGTTGCAAGGGCAAGAAATTTTGGCACAATAAGTTCTATGTGTGGATCTAATGATTTATACAAGGAGATTCTAATGGCACCAAATTGACTGCTTTCATGGGAAAATCCCCACTTTTGGTGTGAAGGATGATGCGAAGGAGAATAAAATTTTCTACCTAAATAAATTTAGGAAAGACAAGCCTACCATTGTAAAATGTAGGAAAACTAAGGGAAAACTACTCTTTTCAAGACCAAGATAAAATACAAGGTTCACACTAGTACAACAAGAAGATAAAAATTTTAGTGCATATCACCTACATTCACCCTATTGGATTCTATGATTGACACCAGCCTTCTAGTAGACTCTAAGGAGCTCAAGAAAGTGTACTGCACATACCATTTCTACATTTAAAATGATAGAGAACATGACACCTTGTTTGTCTAACATGCTATCCTATTGCACTAGGATTGGTTAACCAACAAGGATCCCCAGCTAAAGGAAAAAATAAAACAACATGGGGTGTGGTTGGATGGTGATTCCTCTCAATTTAAATTATCCCTTGAGTTCTACTTTCCTATTGCAAGGCTTAGATCCCTCACTAGTCTAAAATTCTATGGAATTTCTTGGGATCTAGCCATGGCAAGGATGGATGTGGAGCCATTGTTAAGAAAGCTCTTCATCAACATCAATTAACATGCACTCAAAGTAAGTTGTAGAATACCCATGATGCAACATGGCTTGCATCTAACCTGCAGTGTACATACCATTTCTACATTTTTTATGATAGAGAAAATGACACCTTGTTCATCCAACATGCTTTTCTACTGCTTTTTTTTCCAGCATGCTTTTCTATTGCACTAGGATCGGTTAACAAGAGACAATCCCTAAGTAAAAGAAATGATAAAACAACATTGGGTGTCGTTAGATGGTGCTTCCTTTCAATTTAAATTATCCCATAGATTCTACATTGTGGCAAGGTCTAAATCCGCATAGGTCTAAACATGTTGTGGAATTTTTTTGGATCTAGCCATGATAAGGGGGAACTTGATGGACGTGGTGCTATTTTTAAGCCATATCTTTATCGGCATCAACTACTAACATGCCCTCAAGACAACTTACAGAATGCCCATGATGTAGCAATATGGCTTGTTCCTAACCTCTCCATAGGGTCACAATCAACATACACTAAATAAAGACTCAACAATAGCTTAGTGTGCAGAGTGTTCTACGAGATGAAGGTGGATGAAGTAGAATGGAAGAACAAATATGAAAATAACACCATCAACATCACACAAGTTTGCACACCATATGGGGCTTTTTAGAAATCACCTTTGCTCAAAACACGAGAGCTTTCTTCTTTTTTATGCATGCATTATGGGAGATTTTGAGAACTGTGAAGAGATTGCAACTATGAAATGTTAAATTACACGGCACATCAGAACAGAAACTGAATAAAGAATAGAGAGTACACAGCAAACTGGAGAGGAACAAAATTTTCCTTCAATACTGATGTAGTACAAATGATGCCTCCGTCCACCCGTGCGCTCCCAGAGTGGAGCTTAGATGACGATCTAGACAGATACTAGGTGAAGAGCTACTAGCTGGAAGATCTCTACTGGAAGATATCATCTGGTACAATGGACTGGGGAGGTCGCCTCTTTATAGCTATGAGGGCAGTAGTCGGATCAACATAGTCAGTGGAATCGACTAGTCAACCTAGTCGATGAAGCCGACCAATCAACCTAGTCGGTGGAACAAACTAGTCGTCCATGGAATATTCAAGGAATATTCCTTATACCATCGCCTCGCGGGCTCTCACCCCTGAACCCCCAACAGGGGGGCCGCTGGCCCCCCTGGGACCCCCCAGCTGGGGGCCAGCTGGCCCCTAGACCCCAGCAAGAGTAAGGGGCTCCCACACAATCACCTTTCTACCATCAATGGTCTCATTGATAAACCTCATCTGACATGCAAGTCAGGATCCATCCAGTGTCCCGGGCTCACACATGGCTTCTCCTCATATGGGGGCCTTACAACTTGAGCACCTTAGACCACTGGTGGTTACCAGGAGGGTGGGGCATTGACCATATCTAACACCCCCCCTCAATGTCCACCCGTAGGTGAACTACCTTCTTGGCCTAATGCCGAGTCTCTGAAGATGACCCTAAAGCTAATCCTTCCCAAGTGCCTTGGTGAAGATATCTGCTCCATTTTGCTCTGTCGGACAGTAGACCAATTCCACTATCTCGTCCTCGATCAAATCATGCACATAGTGATACTGAATCTCTATATGTTTTGTGAGTGCGTGAAACACTGGATTTTTAGCAATGGCCATGCAACTTGGATTGTTGCACCTCCACACAGTTGCTTCATCCTCTTGGACTCCCATGTGCCATAAGATCGTCCTCAGCCACACTGCTTCACATGCAGCAAAACATGCTACCTTCTTGTACTCAGCCTCGGTAGAAGACAATGCCATTGTTCGTTGTTTCTTACTGATCCAAGAGAAGATACCTGAACCTAAATAGAAATAATATCCAGACACTGATTTCCTGGAATCAACATCTCCAACCCAATCTGAGTCACAATGACCAACCAAGGAAGTGCCCATACCATAGGTGATGCCATAATCAAGAGTTTCCTTCACATACCTGAGCATCTGCATCCCTGCATTCCAATGATTCTCTCGGGGCTTATTGGAGAACCTGCTCAAAACACCAACAGAAAAATTGATGTCCGGTCTGGTGTTGCATAGATAGATGAGACTGCTGACCAACTTTCTGTACCTCTCGATGTGTGCTGGTGATGAGGCATCCTCCATAGATAGCCTCGCATTTACCTCCATAGGTGTAGCTATCTCCTTGCACTCAAACATACCAAATGCCTTCAAGATCTCCCTTGCATATTTCTGTTGAGAGATGAAGATCTTGCCTGGCTCTTCAGACTTCAATCCCCAAACAGTAGTGCATCAAGCCTAAGTCTGTCATCTCAAACTCCATGCTCAATGCATATAGAACAATAATAGCAGATTTTCCACCTTTCCTATACACATACAAGTTAGCATTCGAGGCACATCTTTAGAAGTTTAATTCATGAAAGAATTTGTCTATCCATTGGTACCATGCTCTTGGGGCTTGTTTCAGCCCATACAGTGCTTTCTTTAGCTTACATACCTTTTTCTCACAATGGGGGGCCTCAAACCCTGGTGGCTGAGCCACGTACACCTCCTCCTTGAGGTCACCATTCAAAAATGCTGATTTAACATCCATTTGATAAATTGGCCACTTTTTATGAGCAGCCACGGATAGTACTGTGCGAATAGTGATCATTCTGGCACTCGGAGTGAAAGATTCCTGAAAATCAAACCCTTCAACCTGCGAAAATCCTTGTGCAACCAATCTGGCTTTGTACTTTTTCAAAGTCCCATCGGCCTTGTACTTTACCTTCCAAACCCACTTGGTGCCAATAACCCGTTTGTTAGGTGGTCGATCTAATAGCTCCCAAGTTTTATTCTTCATGATGCTGTCATATTCTACTTGCATAGTGTTTTTTCCAATCTTGGTCTACAAGTGCTTCCTCCAAACTTGCAGGCTCCTTTACTTCTGCAATAATCTTAGCCATCAAGGCCATGTTGACTATGTGAGTAGAAGCCCTCCTTTGCTCCTCAATTCTCTGAGACCGCCTTGGTCCATCTGCATGCTGCTCAACAGACATAGGCATCTAGTTATCATGGTCATAGAGCTGCCTTACCCATCACGGCAATGGCTTTTCTGGTGGTGTAACAACAGGTTGGTGACTTATACCTTCATCATCTGATATTTCATCCTCCTTTATAGCACCTAGGACAGGTCCATAGTGGATTACCTCTTTGCTTGATGATAAGGTGGAAGAGCTCTTCTCTACCTCCACTGCATGTGGCTGCTCCTTGAACACCACATCGCAGCTTGCTATGATCTTCTTTGCCTCTCGGTCATACAACTTATAGGCTTTCTTCTCATCACAATAGCCTAAGAAGATACATTTGGTGCTTTTTGGTTGTAGCTTGTTTCTCTCTTTGTCTGGTACATGTGCATAGCATTCACACCCAAACGTTTTGAAGTGGGAGACAGATGGCTTCTTACTGCTGTAAGCCTCATGTGGTGTTTTACCTTTGAGTGCCTTTGTATAGCTGTGATTAAGGATGTAAACTGCAGTATTGACAGCCTCAGCCCAAAAGTGGTTTGGCAATCCAGCAACTTTCAACATACACCTCCCCATCTCCACGGTGGTCCGCATTCGGCATTCAACAACCAAATTTTACTGAGGCATATGTGGTGTCGTTGTTTGTCGCTTGATCCCTTTGCTCTTGCAAAAATCTCCAAACTCTGTAGAAACAAACTTACCACCACCATCCGATTTAATTTTCTTCACTTTTCTCCCTGTTTCATTTTCAACAAGCTGTAGCCATTCTTTAAATTTACCAAAAGCTTGAGCCTTTTCGCAAAGAAAGTACACCCACATCTTCCTACTATAGTCGTCGATGATCAATAAAAAATAGGAAGATTCCACGGTGCAGCAAAACAAAAACTAGACAAAGAATAGAGAGTACATAGTAAACTAGAGAGGAACAAAATTTTCCTTCAATATTGATGTAGTATAGATGATGGCTCCATCCACCCGTGCGCTCCCACATTGGAACTTAGATGGCGATCTAGACAGATACTAGGTGAAGAGCTACAAAGTGGAAGATCTCTGCTAGAAGATCTGATCTAGTACAATGGACTAGGGAGGTTGCCCCTTTATAGCTATGAAGGTGGTAGTCGGATCAACGTAGTTGGTGGAACCGACCAGTCGACCTAGTTGGTGAAGTCGACCAGTCAACCGTCAGTGGAATCGACTAGTCGTCCATGGAATATTTAGGGAATATTTCCTATACCGTCGCCTCGGGGGCTCTCGCCTCCAAACCCCCACCTTCTCCTTCCTAATGGTTTCATGAGACAAGCACATCGGATCTACTATCTACATGTCAATGTTGCTTTCATGTATACTACAAAGCAATAGAAGGGCACAAGGTTCAAAACAAGGGCCATTGGGTGTGGCAGTCATCTATGATGTGGCACCACATATCATGTTCTTTTCACCATGTTGCATCTCTAGAGGATAACTTTCATATTTTATGTATGCTACTGAGAGTATTGTTGTCTGTGACTCCTCATTGGCAAGCTATGCTTTTATTTTTTTCTCTCTCAAACTAAGGGTTTGGTTATCGTCTCTCAGATCCTCTACTTTCTATTTGCTTTTAGCAATGGTAGAGTCAAAAGCCACTAGCTATTTTTGAACAATTTTAATTTTCTCTCAAAGCTCTAAGTAGGCATCTTGCAAGAGGGTCAATCTACCCTCCAATTCAACACAATAGGTAGCCTACCTCTCACCATTATCAATAGCCTTACCAAGTTTCTGCACAATGGCACATGCAGTTGTTTTTTCTTTCTTGGAGCTGCTCTCTACCCGCCGATCTAAATCTTGGGTGTTTTTTTTGCCTTCAAGAATCTGAGCAACCCTCCTAATACCACTCTGGTTTCCTCACTATCCATTTGCATCTTGTTTTCATTGTCATGGATTTCTATGATTAATGTGTTTTGCATATCACAAAACAATTTAAAAGTGCCATCCTTCTGACTATCAAGATTTGCTACCATGGCGTTGAGCTCCCTCTGCAACTATTTTTCCTTTCTCAGCATATGTCAATTTGGCTGGTGGTTTGCTTTCTCTTGTAGACCATATGAGTTGTTGCTCTTCTGGAGGTTTCCTTGGCAATTCTTACTCTTCTTCATCAACCTTTTCTAGAGGCGATTTAGTAATAGGAGTGACATACCTTGTTTATTTGATGTTATCAATTCTAATTCTTTATCAAAGATTACATCTCTAGAAATTATGACCTTTCGGTTGATGGGATCATACAACTTGTATGCTTTGGTTTCTTCACTGTAGCCAACCATGATGCATTTATTGACTTATCTGCAATGATCGTCATGCATGTGGGCATATGCTATGCAACCAAATATGTAGAGATGCCCAATGCATTGCTTGTATCTAGTGAATTCTTCATAAGGTGTCGTACTCTGAATCAATACGGTCGGAATTAGTTTGTTCGGAATCAATACTCTGAATACTTCATAAGGTGTCATACTCTAAATTAATACGATCAGAATTAGTTTGGCCGGAAGCCAATCAAGTAAGTAGTTTATAGTGGCAATTGCTTCTATTCAATACTGATTCAGGAGATGCTTTCCTTGAGATGGCTCTACCACTATCTGCTAAGCCAAGTGGCCAAACCAAGCAGGTGAAGCCGGTTGAGGGACCAGCAAAAACAAATACCCACGGTGTTGGTTGCATGGCATAGTCAGCCTCTATCGGAAGCTACCTGGAAATCCGTATACCAATTACGGAGAGTGTTCCCAGATTTCATCATCGAGGACACTGATGCTTGAAGAGGAAAGGAATGTTATGCTCTAGCCGAGATAGCATGACCTCGGAAAGATCGGTGGGCATTTTCTCTTAGATGACCGACTTCTGTAATATTTAATGTGCGTAAATAAAATGGTCAAGAGAAGTAACTGCCAGGGTCCTAGGTGAGGGTGAAATGGCATTGACTAGGTGGTTCTGAGTGCTAAGGCCTAGGTGCACCTAAATATGTAATAATAAGTCCTATTCTTCCTTTTAGCTATTACATTTTACTGAGGAGTATCCGCACATGTGAATTGTCTTTGAATGCCATTACTTTTGTAAAATTTCATGAATGTTGAAGACATGTAAACACCTCCTCTGTCTGATCTCATGACTTTGATGTTTCTACATGTGTAGTACTCTACATGGCTTTGAATTCTTGAAATCTAGAAAAGACTTAAGATTTCTCTTTCAAAAAATATACCCAACAATATCTGCTATAGTCGTCAATGAAAGTCAAGTAGTACATTGAACCATTGATGCTATGGGACTCTATAGGGTCTGTGCATAACCCCATACATTGGTATGATCAAATCAAGAATACCTTTTGCTCGAGAGGTGCTTCTACCAAAATTGGTTCTCTTTTGTTTACCGAAGCAACATGCCTTGCAAACTTTTCTCATGGTTAGACCCAATCATGCAATGACTCAATTAGCTTGCTCAGGTTAGGTTACATAGATTTTCAACTACAAGCAGCAAAAGAATAATCTCTCTCTAGGCTAATTTTAACTTCACCACTAGGCTTGCAAAAGAATAATCTCTCTCTCTCTCTACCCCTTTAACAAAAATAAAAATTTTATAGGATGCAAATGAAAGTACAGTTTGCAAAGGAAAAAAGATAGTAGGTGATAGCATTAGAAGTTTGACTATATTGACCTACATTGTATTAAGTATGTGTACAATGTGCTCCCCACATACTGCATTGTGTCAAGCATGTGTATGATGTTCTTTTCAAACTACTTATCCCTTTCATAGCCTACAAATTTCCTTCTTGTTTGAAGAAGCTCTTGTACTATTGTGCCAAAGTGATGGAGAAGCAATGGAATCATATGGAGAGTACCAACAATAAAGGAAAGACATGTTTATTCATGAGTAGAAGTGTCCTTACGAAGGCAGTTGATGCAATGCATGTGCCCAAGGGAGAGAATCTCTAGATCCACTAATTTCTCCACTGATCTCTGAATCAGACCCATGAATGTCTTAATCACACCTAATAGAGCCTTCTACCACCTAACCTAGTCGCACTAACCACCATGTGGTGACATACAAACTCACACTGACATTATACCCCTTGGTGCAACCCCATTACATAAATTTGTTCCAACATACCCCCAACAAATTGATGACCAAACCCCAGTAGTAATACATGGGAAGATTCATGGTTTGTTCACACCTAGTAACAACACTCACCATGACCCGAACCTATGACTCACTTTGGTTATGGCTCTGGGTTTACAAGTGGGAGAATGAGCAATGACTATGCATGGGAAATTCCCATAGGTCTGACAAGGAAATAACTCACACATAAGACTAACAATCCTTTAAGGGGGACATCCCATGGTAGAGAACCCTTATTGAACACACACAAAACAACCTAGAAGATAAATTAGTCATCACACTCATCAAGATTGATTTGGGTGGTGAAAGCAGTGAGAGCCTTAATCTCCTCAGGTTTTTCTTCTTCTTCTTCTTCTTATTCTTCTTCTTCTTCCACAAGATTTGCTGAAAGTCTCTTCTTTGCATAGCACTCCTTTTCAAAGTGACCAAGCTTTCCACAAAAATTGCACTTCATCTATCTCTTGCTTGTAGATCCTTTGAAGTTGCTTTTGACCAGACATGCCTCACTCTCTTTGTAGTCATCCCTTTGTTTAATCTTTCTTTCTTCTTCCAAGAGGGATGCCTCTATATCTACCAAAATAGATTCTGCTAGGTTAGTGAGAGAAGTTACAATGGTAGCATGGAAGAATATGCCTCTATATCTACCAAAATAGACTCTGCTAGGTTAGTGAGAGAAGTTACAATGGTAGCATACTCATCAAGTGGACTCTTATGCAAGATAGCAATCACAATTTCATCATCAAGATCAAACTTGATGCTAGCTAGCTGAGTCAAGACACTTTTCATGGAGTTTAAATGTGAGGATATTGATTCTCCTTTATCCAGTCTAGGGTTTATAGAGACTTTAGGTTTGAGAAAGAGTCATAGGGTTGAGGAGTGGAGTACTACTCTTCTTCACATACTCATGGGGTTTATGTTAAAGGAGGGGTGAACAAGGCTGAGGAGGACAAGGGAGTAGGGGAGGAGAAGGAGGAGTAGAAGAAGGGAGGAGGGGGGGGGATTGCAAGGCTAGAGCATGATAACACACAATAGTATTGAGGGAGCATGGACCTAAGTAGTTCCAGCACGTGAACACCAAAGTGAAATGAACATTGGACCCTAAAGAGTGGGAGATTTTGCATAATCCTTGAGCTTCCTTAGGTGAATAGGTGATAATATTGAATACAATCCTTGATCTTCCTTAGGTGAATAGGTAATAATATTTAATATCTGGATGGCACACAACAAGCTCCAAGTATGATCTTTTATAATCTCTAGGTGAAAATAGGAAAATCTTGAGAGCTTGACATATACTACTAATACAAATAAATACAAGAAGAAGGTACACACAACAAAAAGTTATTGAAATTGTCAATAACAAAAATTCATCATGGGCTCCAACCTTATATATGCAAGTCCTAGGCATCATCATCGATAGCCTAATCCATTTTTCTCCTACAAATGTTCCCCTTGACAAAAATTGCAACAAACGCCAAGATTCAAAAGGACATACATTTTATACAAATAGAATACATCAAGTAATAGAATATATTTTTATGAGCCACAAGTGATGCCAAACAAGGTGATCAAACAAAAGCCTTATTAAAGTGCAAATCTAGTGCCCAGGTACAAGGCAAAGAAGAGAAATGTTAATCATTCTCAACATGCAAATCTAGTACCATGATATTCAATAATGTCGAACCACATTCACAACACATTGCAAGCCTTGAAATCCATTTTGTGAATCCCCAAGAAAAGAGGAACTTTGGAAGCACCCAACAACAAGGAAGGATTACTTCCACAACTATGATCACATCAAAGGAATATCTTATCAATTCTGGACCAATCAACCAAGAATCAACCTCAACAACCACCAAAACTCATGATCACATCAAAGGAAAGTCTTATCAATTCTGGACCAATCAACTGAGAATCAACCTCGACAACCACCAAAACTCATGGAAAGCACATGGCACAAAAACTTCCCTATCAAAGCATTGGATACCCAAGGATGGGTAATCAAATTGGTTTGGGGGAGTTGTTAAGATTCTGGAAACAAGGGTGAGGGTAAGGATAGCCAAAATCCTCTCTACAAAAGATTCGTTCATACTTGCAAAATCATGATCCAAAGTAAGAAAGCCTTACATTATTGTTTACAAGGCACTTTGATGTAGGACACTTTTGCCTTACACGTTTATGTAGGACACTTTTGCCTTACACTTTTTTGCAGGACACTTTTTTGTAGGAGAGAGAAACCCTTACACTTTTGTATAGGACACTTTTTATATAGGAGAAAAAACCCATACACTTTTGTGTCGAAGAGAGAAACCCTTACACTTTTGTGTAGGAGAAAGGAGGCCATACACATTTGTGTAAGGATGAAAACTCTAGAACATGATATTGAGTGCTTGACATATCGGTGCTCTTCCCCATGAAATGGGGTTTTATTTGTGTATCTATAGTACCTAAATTAGAAAAACTCGTTCTAGCTTATGTGCCTAGGTGGGGGTTGTAAGATTCAAGAGAATGCTATCTACAATTTTAATTCACTAGTGCCTAACTACCATCATGGCTATAGAAGAGCCAGTGTACTTTGAAGACGCAATTGACAAGCCAAAATGGCAAACTACTATGAATGAAGAAATGGAAGCTTTGTATAAAAACAACACTTGGGATTTCTGTGACCTTCCACCAAGAAAGAAGGCCATTGCAAGCAAATGGATTTGCAATGTAAAGTACAGTCCAGATGGAAGCATTGAAAGATATAAAGCTAGACTAGTTGCAAAAGATTTTGCACAATAATATGGTCAAGATTATGATGAGACTTATGCTCCAGTAGCAAAGATGGATTCCATATGGTTCTTGATATCACTAGCCACACTTAGTAGATGGAATGTGCACTAGCTAGATGTCCAAAATGCTTTTCTCAATGGCTATCCAGACGAGGAAGTCTACATGCAACAACCATCATGGTTTGTTGAACCAGGGAAAGATCATCAGGTTTGCCATCTCAAAAAAAGTCTCTACTACTTAAAGCAAGCACCCAAAAGTTGGTATAGCGAAATCGACAAGTATTTTGTTAATATGGGATACATGAAGTCCAATGCAAATCATATTGTCTACTACAAAGTTCAAGGGAAAGACATCACTATTGAGCTTTTGTATGTAGATGATTTGATTGTGAAAGAAAGTGATGATAGCTTCATCAACAAGCTGAAAGAAGACTTTTTTGCAGAGTTCGACATGAAAGATCTTGGATTTATGCATTCTTGTCTTGGTATTGAGTTCTAGAGAGACTTAGATAGCCCCTTTATGAGACAGTAGAAATATGTGGATAGTCTCGTAAAAAAGTTTCACGTAACAGATTGAAAGATTGCAGCCACTCCCATGGAGCGATGACGGAAAGGTTGCCTACTACAACCTAGTTCTTTGACTGTTGTTGTGTGCGGCTATTGTTTATGTTGCATGTTGACCCACTATTGTAGCTCATTCCAATTTCAATCATCGGGCTTCTAGGATGAGGTGCTTAGTTGGCAAACCTACGCTGTGGTCTCATAGCACTGATGGATGCCCTCCATGTTAATAGTGAAGAGCAATTGAACCTTAGGATGTAGGCAGAGGAGTGTTTCTTCCTCGGCTTCTTGTATGGCTTTCGGCACCATGGCCTTCTTGGTGGCTTGGAAGTAAAATTTTCTTTTTTCGTTTGTGAAGGGTGACCTTGTCAGATGCACCTTGCGAGAATGAATACCTGCCAAGAGGCTAGTAGATCTTCCGTCTTAGCGGAGATGATGGAACGTGTTCTAAGACCTCCTCCTTGCCATTTGCCCCTTCATTAAAGTCCTAACCCCCATACCAAGGACAACGTTGGTGGTCCTTGGGCCCAACTTTTAGACCCCTCTTTTAAAGCCTTTGCCTTGCCCCTAGTGGTGCACCTAGACTTTGCCCCTATGAACTTCTAGGAAGTGTCTACTTCCTCTAACAACACTTAACCATGGTTAACCCCGGGTTAACCAAAAGCAAGAGAAGAGACCAAGCGGAGCTAAAACATGTGGTTGTGTATGTGTCGATCTTGAGTTCAAGCCCCAGGGGTAGCTCAGGATTCTATCTTGGGGTGGTATTGGCACTTTCTAACACAAAAAAAGAGGAAGAGAAGAGATACCATGTTGGGTCAAGAAAGTCTATCTAAAGTCCTATAGACCACATCATCACTCTAGAGTCGATGCTGGAGTCTTGCCGATGTCCTCAGCCATTGGGAGGCTATCGAGAATCCCTCAATCAACATCACCTTAGAGCAATTTCTTAACTTCACCCCCACCTTCTCAAAGCCAAAATGTATAAACGATGGCAAATCCCAGTCCAATCGGTCACACAATGTCCCAACAAACCATCCCTCCATATGGTCACATAGCTTGACTATGACATGAACAAGGATGATGTAATACCCACCCTCACCATCATCTAAGGGTCATGACCATCATCATTGACGATGGTTCTAGAGTCAACATCATATCTAACGAAATGGCATTTCACTAAGTTTAAACCAGCTTCATTCATCAACGTTCGTATGGCTGACCACAACAATGAGTGCATCCCCTGAGGTGAGGTCATGAATGTTCAGGGTTGCAGATTCACACTCAATTTCCGGAGTTAAGCGTAACTCCAAGATGGCCACTATGTTGATTGAAATCACACTTCGCTCATTGTGAGGTGCTCCATCGCTCAATTGTCATGCTTTGAGTTCTTTTCCAAAGTCCCTAGGAATGCATCCAATGCCTAGGTGCAACCACTAGGCCCAAGTGTTAGGCTAATGCTAGGAAAGAGGGGTCTAAAAGTTGGGCCCGGTGTCATTGGTAAAGTGGGTTAGAGTTTTTAAGTGTGTCATTGGTTCTAGGGTTAGGACTTTACTTCTGGCCCTACATCCAACACTTGACTCCTATTCTTCACTTTGTACGGGATTTTCCACGCTACTATCTTTCTCTCTCTCTTGGCACGCAGCCCAAGGCGATTCCTTGCTTGTAATTACTTCCGTACGGTTCATTTAATGACAGTATGGACGCTCTTTACTGCTGTACGGACAGTTTCATGCTGTCCAAGGCCTCTTTTGCTACTGGACAACCTGCTGGCACCCTTCCGAGACATTCCTGCAGTTGGCATGCACCCCGAGGCGTCATCTGGGAGCTGTACGGGCTGTTGGCGCCTTTTCTTCGTGTTTTTGGCCTATGCACTCATGAGCCTTGCTCTTCTTCTCTGTTCTCAGCTCTGAGAATCTCTATCTCTCACATGCTCTCTATTTTCCCTTGGCTGGAAGTTACTTCTACTTCCCTAGGGGCCTGGACAGAGGATAGGTGCAGGAATAGAGCTTGCCCCTCTTCCATGGACAGCGGCTATGGATATTCTGACTTCCTTTTGTATTTCATTTGTCATTTTTGAAGTTGTTATTGCTTTTGTTTGCTTCGGGGCTCTCTCTAGGCCATACACATTGTAAACAGACACCCAACCACAGAGGGTGTGCCTGCAAAAGGTGCTAGAGGATAGTGTATTGCAGTTTTTATGCCTTGAGGCTGTTTGAGTATTTTTTGGGACTTGAGGAATGCATTGCCACTTTCAGTGGAGCACAGTCAGTGTGGAATGCCTTAGCTATGCCTTGACAGTTGGGTTCTAGTGACACCTCATTCCGATGCCAAGTATTGGCTTGGGTAGTGGACTGCAAGTGTGGCAAAGAGCAAGGGTGAGCCCTTGATGTGATTGCACAATTGCCATTGCTGAAGCATTAAATAAATACCGGAAGGGAGCCCAAAGTGTTCGGGGCCAATCGTTGTTCTTGATGTTTGGTTTCTGAGCAGGGGCACTCTAGCCTCCCTTTCAGTGTTTTCAAAATTGTTTCAAAGTGGAATTTAACTAATGGAAGTGGCTGGAAATGCTGCAATGTGGCTGTGAATTAAGTGTATGCTAAGTTAGTTACAGTTTACTGCCCTTTAGTTAACTGAAGGCCGGTTTCGGTGGTTCCATTGCTGGGATAGTCACCATCTTCCTACAGAGGTGAGCCTTGGTAGTGTTGGGTGAAGAAAGCCCCCATTGCATTCTTGTTATAGCCATAAAAACAGCAAGCATGTCACATCGTGAGAGGTCACTGACTATCTTAGAGCAGGAGGAAGATAGGAGGTCAGACAGCTTTGAGGAGGAGCAAAACACCAGTGAGGGTGAAAAAGGGCAGGATGGTGAGGGACATCATGTTCTTTCGGGGCATGCCACTGAGGTATCCCAAGATGAAGCTGATGAAGCTGAAGAACTAGATGCAGAAGCCCTCTTCAAGATGAAATCGGCAAGTGCAGTGGGCACTTTGACACAAATGACCCAGAATCTAGCTGAAATTTTGAATGCCCCTCCCAAGAGCAAAAAGACAGCCAAGAAGAAGCAGAGGAAGCAAAGGCCTACGCTCAATGATGCACCTTCAAGTGGACAGCCACCAGTGAGTCCACTTATAACGTCCTCAGTTGCTTCTGGCATGGGGAATGCCCCACAGGGCAACAATTTTCAGTCGGTGAATTATGGACAGCAACCCTTGCCTCCTTACGCAGGATACTTTGGAGGAGGGTCGGTCTTCCAAGCAATGATAGGACAGCCCACAGAAGGGCTAGGAATGCCTGGCACATACTTGGGAAGTTTTCAGCCAGTAATGCAAAATTTTCCGCAGCAAATGGTGGAGGGCATGCAAGCTGGAAATCCCAACATGATGTATGCAAACATAGGGATGCAGCCCACCGGAATGCAGATGGGGATGCCAGGAATGATGGGTGGTTCCATGAATGCCACAAATGCAGGGAATGGGACTTGGAATGGTCAATCCATCCATGGGAGTTGGCAATAATGCACAGAGTATGGGCCAGACGATGACACCTCCCTATTTGCAGCCACTTGTGTATGACAGTATTGCACCCAAGGGCAAATTGAAAGACTACAAAGAGGGTGGGGCTGCTGTTAAGTTTGAGACATTCAATGGGACACAGGACATGCTGAGAGCATTGACTTTTGTGCAACAATTTGATGTCACCTATGCGGGTGGGGACTTCACGGAGTCATCAAAGGTAGAAAGGCAGCCACATTTCTCAAGGGCAATGCACCTCCCTATTTGCAGCCACTTGTGTATGACAGTATTGCACCCAAGGGCAAATTGAAAGACTACAAAGAGGGTGGGGCTGCTGTTAAGTTTGAGACATTCAATGGGACACAGGACATGCTGAGAGCATTGACTTTTGTGCAACAATTTGATGTCACCTATGCGGGTGGGGACTTCACGGAGTCATCAAAGGTAGAAAGGCAGCCACATTTCTCAAGGGCAATGCACTTCAATGGTGGACTAATTTGCTCTTGCAAGGTAGAGCCCCTACCACTTGGGTTGAGTTCAAGCAAGTCTTTTCATCTGCTTGGCTCACCACCACTTTTAAGTGGGACATAATGACAGCTTGGCACAAGCTAGATGCCGCAAACTATAAGAACTTGGAGGAGTACAACAGAAAGTTTTGGGAAGCCTTGCTGCCCGTGAGTTTTTACAGGCGTGTGGAGCTGTCCGAACAGATTGAGAAGTATTGTTGTGGGCTGCCAAAGGAAATCCGGGACTATTGCACCAAAACCAAAGTCTCGAATATGCCTCAGCTGATAGAAAATGCCACTACAGCTTATGGCCTCATGCAGGGAAAGACTTCGGGCTTCAGAGGCAGCAACCAGGAAGCACAAAAATTTAAGGGCAGCAAGCAGGGAGGTCATAAAAACTTCAAAAAGGCCCTCTATGATGCCAATAAATGTTACATATGCAGGGAAGTGGGCCACCGAGCATATGATTGCCCAAACAGAAAGAGGAAGTTCCCCTCGTCGGATTAGGGAGAAAAGAAGGATGACTAGAGGGGTAAGAAGCCCAAACTCACTGCTGGTCTTATGCCTGATGTCACTAGAGCCATACAAGATGTGGATGCCACTGAGCTATGCAGAGCGTGGGGCAACATCCGTGACCAGACAGCTTTGTTCTTTTTTATCCAGGGGCACTCTAGCCTCCCTTTCAATGTTTTCAAAGTTGTTTCTAATTGGAATTCAACTAATGGAAGTGGCTGGAAATGTTGCAATGTGGCTGCGAATTAAGTATATGCTAAGTTAGTTATAGTTTGTTGCCCTTTAGTTAATTGAAGGCCGGTTTCAACAATGATCTTATTCAATGCCCGATAATCAATACATGCTTAAAGGCTTAGTTTTTTTTATTATAAGTAACCCGAGAGCTCCAACAAGTGCATTGCTAGGCCGGATAAGATCTCAATTGAGTAGATATTCAATCTTGGATTGGATTTCTTGCTGCTCTACACGTTGTGCCTATAGGATGCCTTACCAGGTGGTGCACTACTGGAAAGTAGGTCAATCCTTTGGTCTTTTGGCTGAGATTGATTAAAATAGTAAACCAGGAAAGGGTCTAGGGTCATGAATTCATCATATTTGGGTTTGGCCTTGAGCTTGTGGATTATTACAAGCTAGGTCTTATTTTGCTTTTGCATAGCTCTCTTCACTTGATAATGCATTAAGAATGAAAAAGAATGTTGGGTTTCGTCATACTTTAAGTTATGCAATCAATGATTGCATGTGATGGCTGTAGTTCGTCCCATAATCTGCTTTTGCATCATGATTGACTTTCCAAGGCATTCCAAGTATAATGTCTTGTCCATATATGGGTGCAACTAAGAAATCATGCTTAGCCTTATATAGGCTACTCACTCACATACTAGCACCTAGTGCATATGGGATAAGTCCCATGATGACATGTGGCACTCACACAAGACACACACACAGACTAGTACTAGATCACCTAGTACTACACACCAACACATTCTTTGACTATGATATCTCCAACACCTCCCTTCAAAGCAAAGAGTGTGAAACCCAACACGCAAAGAGTAGACCGGTCCCCTCTCCACCACAATACTGCCAAAAGCAAGTCCAACTATCCAACACCTCCCATGTGATAGTGACTTCTCAGTCAGCTTGCGAGCGGCAAGGGCAAACCATCACTCGTCACCCCTCCTTACTCTAAACTGGGTGGTCATTTTTGGGGGACAACGCAAGGCAGAGTACCTCTTATTGACTTCAAATACATTCACTTGAGAGGGACAACTCAAGGCTGAGACCCTTTATTTGACTCAACACAAACACACATAGCATAGGGGCCTAGAAAGCCCAACCCTGGTCAAATGGATCCTCGTCATCAAGAGAGAGGCCATGAACCTCTACTATAGCTGCATGTATCTCCTCCGGGGGCTCTTCAGGTTTAGCTTTGTCTTCAGCCAGAAGATTGGCATGATGCTTCTCTTGTTCCTGTGCTTTCTTCTTGAAGCAATGGGCTTCAATGTGTCCTTTCCTCTTGCAAAACCTACAAATAATGTTCTTGTTGGTCTTCCATTTTCTTGTGGAAGCAAATGCATGATCAATAGGAGAGGCAAGAGTGGATTCCTTATTGCGACGATCCTTCTCAATGAGGAGGGCCACATCATCAAACGTGGCAACTATGGAAGGTGGCTCTGATACCATGTTAGAAACATGGTGAAGAGAGAGAGAGAGAAAGAGAGAGAGAGTTAGGGTGTGAGGCTCAAATGAAGACATGAAGAAAGGCTTTCATTCATTCATCAAGTATGACAAGACAAGTGAAGTACAAGCCTTATATAGGCTACTCACTCACACACTAGTACCTAGTGCATATGGGATAAGTCCCATGATGACATGTGGCACTCACACAAGACTCACACACATAGACTAGTACTAGATCACCTAGTACTACACACCAACACTTCACACCAACACACTCTTTGACTATGATATCTCCAACACACACATAAAAGGCCAATAAATATCTAATACTAGTCTCGTTCACCAGAAATTAACTCAAAAAATCTACACAGAATTCTCTCTATAAATATGTCAAATATCTGAGTAGTTTGAATTATCATAATATCATCATGAAAGGCAACAAATGGACACTCTGTCATAAAAGGCAAAACATCTCATTCTATTGCACTAGCAACAAATGTGGTGCAAAAGAAGTGATGATAGCTAGCCAACTAATCATCATTGAAAATAAACCTCTAATAAATTAAAAAATATTAAGTCACTAAGTTCTCATCAAAGCATCCTATGCTTGCAGAAGAAGAACCACGTTTGCCTGAAGAAGCCCTTGATATGGATGCACAAGAGATTATATGCAGGAAGATAGTCACAAGATGTTAAATGCTATGCATGACCAATCAATGGGTGCACCAAAGCAATGAGGTTTTGTGGATTTTGTTTATATATGCGCAATAAGCGATACACGAAATTTGTGTGTAAAGCTGTAGTTGATTGCAAGTATCTAATGTCGTCACCGAAATCGGCATCAACTTTGAAACATGCCATTGCCATAGAGTATTGTCACATGCACCCCTGCACTTAGGTGCAATGTGACACACTGGTTGCATCGACAAGTGTGTAACAGTTCCCTAATGGGAGATTTTGTCATATGTAAGTCAGTATCTCAGCCTTAGGTCAAGTTAGACAGATCAGTCCTTGTTCACTGGTACCCACTGGAGGACAGTAGGGTAGTGTTTCCATCTTAGGATTAGAGATAGGTCTAGGTCCAGCCTAGGATAGGAGCTCTTTTGGGCACCCTGAGGGTTGGAACAAATGAAGGGGAATGGTAGGGGAAGGGCTGACTTTATAGACTACCCTGCACCCCTCCCTAGGCCACCTTTTATGTGTCCTAGGGCTGCCTTTATGGGGCCAAGGGACCAGCCAGCCAGCCCCAAAACAGTATTTTGGGCAGGTTGGCTCAGCCCTTCAGTCCTACAAATAGGGGGCCTCTAGGCCCTCATTTCCCATCCATCTCCCAAGCCTTCAACACTCCAAACAGCTCCCTTCCAGCCTCTTGTGTGCAGCCCTGAACACCTCCGAAGTTGGCCCTGATCAGCCTCAGCCTTTGGCCTTCAGCTCAACCTGTTCCGAAGGTGTATACGCAGCAGCACAGTTGAGGATTCGGACCAGCAAACAGAGTAAGGTTAGGGTACTATTTCAGCAGCTCTTTATGGCTTTCTTTACAGTTTTGTGCAGCTCACTTCTCAGCTCTATATTTCAGTCATCTCTCAGCTCTCTTTAGAACCTATTACTCCTAGCTTTCACTCTCTCACTCACGCAGTAACCCTGCATCCCGGTGGACAGCACAAGCCTCTTCCTTGCCTTGCAGAAGTGACCTACATTGTCAGTGTGGACAGCATTAAGGTCTTGGTATTGGTCGGTGTCACCTCTCAAGTCTTTGGATCTGCAATACGTTGATGGGAGGAAACTTGTAAATATTTTTTAACACTTCAGATGTATATGTGGGTAGGCACTATGCACATATTTGAAAGGTATGGGGGTGTTTGGTTTTGCCAATGTGACTCGCATCACATGTAGTAAGGTTGGATTTGTATTTAAAGATACTAAAAAAAGTTTTTGTAGGGACTCCTAGGAAGTGAGATGAAATGCAGTGTAGGTGCACAGGCACTCCAGAGCATAGTATCCAATGTGTTACGGTGTTGTTTGTGGATGACATATGTCCGTCATAGTAGTCCTTTGCCAAGTGTTCATATTATCATGAGTGGTGTTCCATATTGTGAGATGAAATGTAGGGACTCCTGGGAAGTGAGATGAAATGCAGTGTAGGTGCACATGCACTCCAGAGCATAGTATCCAATGTGTTACGGTGTTGTTTGTGGATGACATATGTCCGTCATAGTAGTCCTTTGCCAAGTGTTCATATTGTCATGAGTGGTGTTCCATATTGTGGTGAATTCATGTGAGCACTCATGTACTCCTTGGGGCTGAATTATGTGTGGTCATGTGTGGCATGCATGCATTAAATGCCTAGCTTGAGTCTTTGTGCAAGAAGTGTGCCTAGGGTTGGGGTTTTCAGCATTAATTGTCTTGGTGTACGGTTTGGGGGAAAGGAATCGGAGAGTGGTAAAATGGAAGTGGTGATGTGGCTGGAATTTTTGGAAAGATTGGCATGTGCATGCAAGGTGGCTGCGTGAAGGGTATCGTGGTGCTTCTGGATCGATGAGCTGGTAAGGTACATGCAATGGCGGCTGCTGGAGAGTCTTGGAAGAGAGCTTGGTAATGATCATGAAAAGGACAGTTGCAGGAAAGAGAAGGAAGGGGAGCGGATGAGCAAAAAGCTTTTGGCTGGCTGAGGAGAGGTGAAAGCTACTGGCTGTTCGACACATGGACTGCCTATGACTGATATACAGATCAGGAGTGGAGAGCTTAGTTGCTGAGTACGGGGGTGTGAGTTGTGTGGGCTGTACATACGCAGGAGTTTCAGAGCTGAAGAGAGAGGGAGCCATTCTAGATGGACGAAACTGTGTGCGCTAGTGGGTCTTTTGACCAGCTGCTGCGCTGAAGGCTGGTGGGTGTAGGCGCTGTTTTTTTTTGGAGGTTTAGGGACGGCGTTGAGAGTGCTGCAGGAGTTGTATGCTGGCTGGAGTGAGGTCCTAATCTAAAAGCCAAGCTACTCGGTTGGCGATGCCACTAGCGGTGGGGGTAGCTGTGATCACTCTACGCTCATTGGCCACGAGCTGCTCAAAGTGGATCTGTTTTCGGAGGTGATTGGTGAGCTATGTACGTGCAGACCACTATTGTTTGTACGAATTGTTACCAGCGTGATGGTAGTGGAGAAGATGTTTTTTTGCTGTTTACATTAGCTCGAGAATGAGCTTCCTTTGATGCTTTAGAATGGCTAGCATTCACAAGCGCTTCTCAACATGGCTCTTGGCTGCGAACTGTTTTTTAGAGAGCAAATACAGGCAAAGAAAAGCAAGGTTGTTGTTATCAGAGAAATGCAGCAGTGGGTCCCCCCCCCCCCCCATTTTTTGCTTATCATCGTTTGGGAGCATAGTTTTTGCGATCCTACTGGGGATATTTTGAGTTGGTGAGTGAAGACCCACCCGAATCAAGAAATCTCAGAAATTTGAAAATGGCATAGGATTTTGCAAGATTTTATGGCCTGCCCAATGAGGACCCTGAGAAGTTTATTTAAGGCATGGAATTTACAGCTCTTATTAAAGATAGGAATGCTCCGGAGGTCTTGTTGCAGATATTGTCCTTTTGTCTGATGGGAGAGGCCCGATCTTGGTTGCAGAGGGTTATGGCATCTTGCCAAGATGAGCAAGGAGAACGTAGGAATCCCACTCATGCAGAGTTGAGAGCTGCATTTTTTACCCAGTTTGCTCATGCAAAGGATGCAGATGGTCTCTGGAGGGAGATGTGTGGTCTGCAGTAGAAGCCTGGTCAAACTATGGATGGTTATGTGGGAGCCTTCACAATTATGTGGAATAGATGGCAGTCAGCCCTCTTGCCAGAGGTGCCACCTCATGTTATTAAAAAGGACAGGTTTATTGTAGGATTGAGGCCTGACATACGGATAAAGGTGGAAGTGAAGGAGCTGGCTACCTTTGAGGATGCTTTAGAGTGGCAAAGGAGAAGGAGAGAAAGCAAGAGAAGCTGATCCAGCTGGGATATGATGTGCCTGCAGCTCCTAGTGTTATGGAAATGCCTACTCAAGGTGTGGTTGAGCCATCAAAGTCAGAGGAGAAGAAGGAAAAGTCTGTTAAGGAAGAGATACATGACATGGCAGAAATAATGAAGAACTTGAGTCTTAATCTTATGGCTGGGAGAGGACGAGCTCGTATTCAGGAGTAGGTAGTGTGCCTAATTCACATGCTCACGTCTTATTGTCAGGGGGACGAGGACGAGGGGGTGTCTCTCCATATGTGCAGTGTTTCAATTGTTTGGACTGGGGACATTATAGCTCACAATGTGACAAGCCTCCCGGGGTAAGTGGGGATGTGTATCCTCTTCCACCTAATTTGAATAATAGGCAAAATGATTATAGAATTGAGATAAAGGAGCCAGGACCTTCAACCAGTAGTGGGGCAAAAAAGTCACGTTTGAAGATAAGGGGAAAAGTAAGGTTGTTAGCATGCTGGGCATAGTGAAGGATAATGCTAATGTGTCACCTGTTACATTGGAGGAAAGTGATGCTGATGTTTTTCCTCTTGGGAAGAGAGATAGGGATGAAGGAGCTGAGCCAAGTACCAAAAGGAGTAAACAGACATAGGAGACGATTACTTACTCAAGGAGGAAGGTAAGGAAGCCCAGACAAAAGTATAAGTATAAGACAGCTGATTATCCTTTGGGTAAAGAGCAGGATGAGTATGATTTGATAGGTGATCTATCAAGAAGGAAGGCTGATATTATGTTTGCACAAATAGTCAGGCTTAAGAAAGAGTGGAGAAGGGCTGTAAATCCGGGAAGGAAGAAAACAACTCATAGAGAAGTTAAGAATATTATGTCAATAACAGAACCGCCAGATATGTGTCCTTCGATGGAGGCATGGCATAAGGGATTTGGCCTTGGAGAAGCATATTTTGATGGAGAAGCACAGATCTGTGTAATTACCCAGTCATGTGCTGAAAGGTTGGGTTTGAAAGTCAATTCCCCTCCTCATGGCCAATCATGCAAAAGTCAAGAGTCTGGGTGTTGTTACAGATTTGGATGTTGAGGTCTATAATGTTCATTGCAAAGTAGATTGTCATGTAATGCCAGCAGGAATGGGAGCTTATCCACTCATTTTAGGCAGGCCGTGGTTGAGGAAGGTGAGAGCAATACAAAATTGGAGAAAAGGAGTAATTTCTATGAATGCATCTGATGGGAGAAAGTTCAGTTTTAACATGGTGAATCATGCAAAAATTCCAAGTCCAATCAAAGAGGAGGAAGACAGTGATATTACCAGTGAAGTGGATAGCACTACTACTTCTGAAAGTGATGAGGCATGTGTTGCTTTCATTGATGGGGTGGACTGTTTGAGCATAAATCAGCAGGCTGAATCTGTAGATACAGTTGAAGAGGACAGATTTGCGATCATGGAAGAGTTTATGCAACCCAGTAACCCACAAGTTTCAACACACAAACTGGTTGTTCGAGCAATTAATCCTGATCTTACTATGGAAGAGGAGGAGGAATATGCCATGCTACATAAGTATCCCCACTTGTTTATTACCTCTTATGAAGAAATCTGAGGGTTTAGAGGAAGACCTCTAAGAATTCAGTTGAAGGAGGATGTAAAACCTGTCTTTCAAAAGATGAGGAGGCTTAGTCCAGAACAAATAGAAGTACTTTGAGAGGAGGAGGTGAAGTTGCTAAAGGCTGACATAATTTATCATGTTGTTCATTCTTATTGGGCCAGTCCAGTTGTCACCGTGCCCAAAAAAGATGGTAAATGGAGAGTGTGTGTTGATTACAAGCTGTTGAATGCCAGGACAAAGAGTAATCACTATCCTCTTTCACATATGGATGATATTTTGGACAGGATAGCTGGCCATCAAATGTAAAGCTTATGTGATGGATATTGGATTATTTCCAGATTGCAATTGCTTCTAAAGATCAGGTCAAGACTACTTTTATCACTCCTTGGGGCTGCACTTTCTTGGTAGAGAAATCTACAAGAGCAACTGTGGCCGATATGTTAACTTATAAAGAAAGCCCAATCTTGGTTAAGGAGGTTGAGGAAGATACAGAGAAGATGCAGGAAACAGTGTTGGAGGACAGCTTTACCTTGTTTTTTGACGGCTCCTATAAGAAGAGTATCAATAAAGCTACTGGAGGAATAGTTGTTTATGACCCTCAGGGGAAAAGAATTCAGAAATAAGGCGATTCATTACTGGTGGTAAATCAGATTTTAGGTGTGTGGAAAACAAAGCATTTACACCTAAAGGATGGGGTCACCAATGTGAATAAGCTTTTGCAGCAATTTGATGAATGGGTGTTACAACATGTGGATAGGAGTGCAAATCAAGAGGCACATGATGCAGCTTGTGGTTTAGAAAGTATGCAAGTGTATGCAGTAAAACTTCAAGAGCCTTTGTAAGGGGAGAGAATCCCTTTCAAAGGAGAAGAGCTTTCTTATGACAGGAAGAGTGCCAGTAGAAGTTCCAAAAGAAGAGAAGTACAGGTTATCAAATCATGTGAACATTATTGTCTTATCGGGGTGATGTACTCTACATGAAAGGGATAGATTTAGTACTTAGAAGAATTCCATGGCAGGAGGAAATTCTTTACATTTTGGAATCAAATTATGAGGGTATATGTGAAGGGCATTTTGCCTTCAAAACGATGTTAAGGAAAATTTTGTTGGAAGGGTATGTGTCACCCTCACTTCAAAGAGATATTCAGCATTGGTGTAAATCATGCTTACAGTGTCAACGAATGGGGAGAAGGATACTTCATCCTGAGTTGAGAAATATTATAATGGCTTATAACATATTTGAAAAGTGAGGAATTGATGCAATAGGTCTGTTACCAATGACGTCAGGTCGTAAATGTTATATTCTCACTACGGTGGATTATCTTTCCAGATGGGTAGAAGCACGGGCTGTTCGTACAGTAAATGCAGAGCATGTAAGTAAATTTGTGTATGAAGATATATGTTGCAGGTATGGAGTACCACTTGAGTTGGTCAGTGATAAGGGGCTTGGATTCAGAAGTGAGCTGGTTGACTTCCTATGTGATAAACTTAAGATCAAGCATAGATATGCTACTCCGTATTATCCTCAGTGCAACAGTAAGAAGGAATATTTCAATGGAGAGTTAATAGGTGGGATGAGGAAAATGATAGGGATGCATGGAAAGAATTGGGACCAAGCAAGCACTATGGGCTTACAGAGTAGCAGTTAAATAAGGTTCCCAATTCTCTCCCTTTCATCTTGTATATGGGAAAGAGACTATGTTGCCACTTGAAGTGGAAATTCCAGCTTTAAAGATGCTCAAGAAGTGTGAAGAGGATCCCAAGAATGAGTATGAAAGTAGATTGCTTGAGCTGCAAGAAGCCCAACTTGACAGATTGAAAGCCATCGAACATTATGTCAAAACTCAGGAGAAGAACCAAATGAGAGCTAATATGAAGTATAGAGACAAGAAAATAAGAAAAGGTGACCTTGTGCTCAGATATAACAGCAGGTTGGATAATACTTTCAAAACAAAGTTTGTGACTAAGTGGGAAGGACCTTTCCAGGTAGTTCAAAAGTATGCGAATGGATCTTATCAATTATGTGATTTAGATGGGAGGATGCACAGCAACAGAGTCAATGGTTTTAGATTGAAGAAGTATGTAGTGAAAATTATGCAAGTGTCAACAAGTGGACCAGCTGTGATGGAAGAGAATATGTTTATGGAGATGCCAGTTGAAGATATAGCTGCTGCTATGCAGTTACTATTTGCTTCTGGCTATCAAACATGAATGTTTGCAGCCATTGGGTTGGGGTGAAATGATGGGAGGAAACTTGTAAATATTTTTTAGCACTTCAGATGTATATGTGGGTTTTGTATAGGTATGGGGGTGTTTGGTTTTGCCAATGTGGCATCACATGTAATAAGGTTGGCTTTGTATTAAAAAAGTTTTTGTAGGGACTCCTCGGAAGTGATGAAATGCAGTGTAGGTGCACAAGCGCTCCAAAGCATAGTATCCAATGTGTTACGGTGTTGTTTGTGGATGACATATGTCCATCATAGTAGTCCTTTGCCAAGTGTTCATATGGTCACGAGTGGTGTTCCGTATTGTGGTGAAGTCATGTGAGCACTCATGTACTCCTTGGGGCTGTTTCGGCATTAATTGTCGTAGTGTACGGTTTGGGGAAAAGGAATTGGAGAGTGGTAAAATGGAAGTGGTGATGTGGCTGGAATTTCTGGAAAGATTGGCATATGCATGCAAGGTGGCTGCGTGAAGAGTATCGTGGTGCTTCTGGATCGATGAGCTGGCAAGGTACGTGGAATGGCGGCTGCTAGAGAGTCCTAGAAGCGAGCTTGGTAATGATCATGAAAAGGAAAGTCGCAGGAAAGAGAAGGAAGAGGGAGTGGATGAGCAAAAAGCTTTTGGCTGGCTGAGGAGAGGTGAAAGCTACTGGCTGGTCGACACATGGACTGCCTATGACTGATATACCGATCATGAGCGGAGAGCTTAGTTGCTGAGTGCGGGGGTGTGAGGTGTGTGGGCTGTACATACGCAGGAGTTCCAGAGCTGAAGAGAGAGGGAGCCATTGTGGATGGACGAAACTGTGTGCGCTAGTGGGTCTTTTGACGAGCTGCTGCGCTGAAGGCTGGTGGGTGTAGGCGCTGTTTTTTTTTTTGTGGTTTAGGGATGGCGTTGAGAGTGCTGCAGGAGTTGTAGGCTGGCTGGAGTGAGGTCCTAATCTAAAAGCCAGGCTACTTGGTTGGCGATGCCACTAGCAGCAGGGGTAGCTGTGATCACTCTATGCTCGTTGGCCATGAGCTGCTCGAAGTGGATCTGTTTTCAGAGGTGATTGGCGAGTTATGTATGCACAGACCACTATTGTTTGTACGAATTGTTACCAGCATGGTAACAAGATGTTTTTTTGCTGGTTTACATTAGCTCGAGAATGAGCTTCCTTTGATGCTTTAGAATGGCTACGCATTCACAAGCGCTTCTCAACATGGCTCTTGGCTGCGAACTGTTTTTTTGAGAGCAAATACAGGCAAAGAAAAGCACGGTTGTTGTTATCAAAGAAATGCAGCAGTGGGTTTCCCCCCCCCCCTATTTTTTGCTTATCATCGTTTGGGAGTTGAGTGTTCCTATGAGATTGCTTTTAGTCAACCTTCTGTGAGTTTGTCTTGAGTCTTGTACATAGATACCTTGCTCTAGAACCTGATGCATTAGCTCTTCCTCCATGAGCTCTACACTGCTATCTGATCCCGTTGGAGACCCGGCTTCAGTTTGGCTCTTAGATGCAGTTTAAAAATGAATGATGATTTTATCTCTTGAGCTTGGGCCAGAGGTACTTGGTGTTTTCTTTGATGGTTTTCACATAGAGGTTGTGCTATCCCTGGTTCATGGTGATTATTGGTCTCTGCTTTTGCGTGTGGTAGATGAAGAGTGGATGCTTGTGATGCTTCCTGATGACCAAGACCTTCCTGAGTGTATCTATCATATGGAGTTTTGTGATGAAGATGATCTCAACTGAGTGGATGTTTGTATTACACCTGAGTGTGGGGCTGGTCTTTGAGTGCTTAATCGTGTGCTTTTGCCTTCTCATATTTTCACCCATCAACATGTGCACTGTACACTCTTCAGAAGTGTGTTTCTGTGCGAATCGATGGTAAAGATTACAGAGTCCATGAAAACCTGCATCGCCAAAGCTCAAGCATCGTACACGTGCCAGGCTAACAAGTCCAGACGAGATGTCCACTATAGAGAGGGTCAATGGGTGTATTTACGGATTATCAAGCAACAATTGAAACAGGTGGGCAAGCAATGCCCTAAGCTGTCTTTCAGGAGCTTCGGACCATTCCCTATCATTCAAAAGATCAATGATGTCTCAATGAAGTTACTGTTGGTAAATTGAAAGGAAAGAGTAGAGTGGACACAAATTCAGAATACTTGCATTATGGAATGAAGATGAGTGAGGTCCTTATGTAGGCACCTCTTACATGCTCACTGACATCACTGATGACTTCAGAGCTCCACAATCATCTCCTCAATCTGCTCCTAGATTCTCTCAATCATCCTATGTGGCTTTCCACCACCTAACTGTGCTTATGGGCACCTAACTGTGCCTCTAGCACTCACACATAGAAACCAAGGTGTGCCTGAGGCATACACCTTGAGATATCCCATGTTGGTAAACTGAAAGGAAAGAGTAGAGTGGACACAAATTCAGAATACTTTGCATTATGGAATGAAGAAGAGTGAGGTCCTTATGTAGGCACCTCTTACATGCTCACTGACATCACTGATGACTTCAGAGCTCCACAATCATCTCCTCAATCTGCTCCTAGATTCTCTCAATCATCCTATGTGGCTTTCCACCACCTAACTGTGCTTATGGGTACCTAACTGTGCCTCTAGCACTCACACATAGAAACCAAGGTGTGCCTGAGGCATACACCTTGAGATATCCCAACAAACCTCCCCTCAAGGGAATGCCTCAGGCTATGTCAAGGATACAGCTAGCACAAGGTGTCTCATGCCATCTCATGGTGGTCATGGATCTATCAATGGCTAGGATCTCAAGCTAGCAAGGGTTCCCATGGGTGTAAGGTAAACAAGAGGGATACAAAAGACCTTCCAATGGTTATCTCCCCTGCATGTACATGCACACAATGTCTGCAGGAGGTACCATGGATCAAAACACATACACATGGCCTACATCATAAGGTGACCAGAGGTGTTTACAAAACACACAATAGTTTATTTCATTCATTTTGGAGGACTATCCAGGCTGAGTACCTTGACTCAACATAAAAAGAGAGATCTGGAGCATACATAGAGATGATTTAAAATGCATAATCTTCAAAGGATGCCTCATCTTGTGGAGGCACATCAACTGAAAGTAGATTGGCATTTTCTGTCTTTGCTTTGGCTCTGCAAAACTTCTCATGATGATTGTTTTTGCCACAGTGTTTGCATGGATTGATTTTGAAGCAGTCCTTTGAAAGGTGATTTGTCTTCCCACAATGATTGCAAGGTGTAAACTTGCCCTTCTGGATTTTTACAGCATAAGCTGTGTCATTGCCTTTCCTGAGCTATATGGTAGCCATGAGAGGATCTAACCCAAATATTGGGCAGTGTCTTCTCTCTTACAAGGCTAGAATAACAACTGAAAGGCTTCCAAATATAAGCATTTAATGTAGCAAAGACTAGTGACCAAAATTCAATCAATGATGCTTTTTCTTACATGCTTCATAGAGGTGGCTAAAAATGAAAGCTTTCCAATCAAAAATAGGTATAGCAACTCAAAGCAAAGCTGAAGCCACAGTTGTACTGATGTTATTGAAAACTTCAAAAACTCAGAAATGCTAGAGTAGCATTTTATGTAGCATCATCTTCAAAAACTTGTCAAAACTGTCAAAATCAAAAGACTGAACTTGGAGGGCTTGTATCTCACTCTTCAGAGCAAAGGAAAAGGGGGTTTCTGAGGCAAAAGAGAGCTTATATACCACAGAAGGTCCACTGAGGAGAAAGGGCGCAAAATCACGTCAGGGCGCCATAGCTTGTCTCTCCATTTTCGACTGGTTTTTCTCTGTTTTCAGCTTGAATATGCAGCCATTGTTGCTCAGATTTCAGCACAGGATAGCTCTAGGTATGGACAAGCTCCCTCTGAAAGGAATTAGAGAAGCATGGAGCATGCTGAGAGAAAACGCAGGAAGAAAGGTCGACGATCTGCGTGAAATGGTGACGAGGAGAGGTGACAATTCTTCAATTCCTTGCAGCCAGGGGTTCGCCCCTTCGAGGTGCGTCTCCAGCAGGAAGGGCGTGGAGAATGGAAGAGAAATGGAGGAGAACAGGCTTAAGAAAATGTTGGGAAGAAGAGGAAGAGATGGTAAAGAAGAAGATGGAGAAGAAGATGATTATGTGGCAGAAATGGGATCAAGGGGGATCAAATGGCTCTGATACCATGTTGGTAAACTGAAAGGAAAGAGTAGAGTGGACACAAATTCAGAATACTTGCATTATGGAATGAAGAAGAGTGAGGTCCTTATGTAGGCACCTCTTACATGCTCACTGACATCACTGATGACTTCAGAGCTCCACAATCATCTCCTCAATCTGCTCCTAGATTCTCTCAATCATCCTATGTGGCTTTCCACCACCTAACTGTGTTTATGGGCACCTAACTGTGCCTCTAGCACTCACACATAGAAACCAAGGTGTGCCTGAGGCATATACCTTGAGATATCCCAACAGTTACACCTTCTGGACAATTGGACTATGCACAATGTGTTCCATGTAGCTTGGTTGAACCTGTATTTTGGACCTCCTCTTACCAAGATTTCTGATGAGCAGCAACCTGAAGTTCTTGATGAAGCCGAAGTTTTGCAGCTAGAGCAAATCCTTCTTTATAAATTCAAGCATGGGTCAAGATCTAGGATCCAGGAGTTTTACACCAAGTTCCATGATCGAGATACCCATGAAGCAGTGTGGTTGAACGAAGATTTTTTCCTAGAGTTCCCACAAATTTTAGCGGACTACTTAGAAGCAATGAACCTACCGCCAAGTTAAGAACGAGGGAATGTCACATGCACCCCTGCACTTGGGTGCAATGTGACACACTGGCTATATCGACAAGTGCGTAACAGCTCCCTAATAGGAGATTGTGTCGTATGCTGTGACCCCTTTGTGAGCCCTTGTCGAGGGATAGTCAGGCGCAAGCTAAGTAAGTCAGTCTCTCAGTGTTAGGTCAAGTTAGACAGATCAGTCCTTATTCACTAATACCCACTGGAGTACAGTAGGATGCTGTTTCCGTCTTAGGATTAGAGATAGGTCTAGGTCTAGCCACAATTTGAGGATTCGAACCAGCAAACGGAGTAAGGTTAGAGTACTATTTCAGCAAAGCTTTCTTTACAGTTTTGCGCAGCTCACTTCTCAACTCTATATTACAGTCATCTCTTATCTCTCTTAAGAGCCTATTACTCCTGCTTTCACTCTCTCACTCACGCAGTAACCCTGCATCCCGGTGGACAGCACAAGCCTCTTCCTTGCCTTGGCAGAAGTGCCCTACGTTGTCAGTGTGGACAGCATCAAGATCGGTCGGCATTCCCTCTCAGTTCTTTGGATCTGCAATACGTGTGCACAGTGCACTCTTCAGAAGCGCGTTTCCGAAGAGTGTTATTTGTATTTCTCAGTTCTCCAAGTATAAATCAAATTCTCCTCTGATGGGGGGAGGGGCCCTCAGTGGGTACAAGCAACACAATCAGTTGTCGACTCTATTCTCTCTCTAGCCTTATCTCCTTTCTCTCTCTATGGTGCATAACACTAATTCATCGCTAAAGGTTTAAAGAAGGTCTTGCTGTGATTACACGATCAGATTACCGTTGCATGTTAAAAGTATCAATTACTTGTATATGCATACTACCTTGCTAATGCCAATGATGGTTATGTTGGCAATTTACACATGATTGGCATGAATACCACAAAATACGGGGTAGTAGTTTTGGAAGCATATGGATTGTTGGAGGTAAGGGTGGTATGATTAGTGATGAATCCTTTGTAATATTTCAAGATTACGAGAGGGTGGAGTGTATGTTGCAAAAGGAGAATCATCCCGTCCATGTAAATGTGAGGAAAGAGAATTTAGATGCCAAGCTAGAAGCAACAAGATGTCAATTGCAGACAATAGGCTTTAATTTCCAAGGAGTATCCAGTCAGTACAATCTATGTGAAGGAAAAGTTAATGGATTGGGATGATTTTTGTCCACTCTCACAGCCAAACCTGGTGGCGACATGCATGCTCACTAAGTATTTGTTGAGGATTTTAGTGGGAGAGAGAGTGTGCAAATGGTCACACAAGAGATTGATGAGTTCATAGAGAAGAAGCACTAAAGTGATGGTATATTAAGAGAGAAGTTATATGACCAATTACAAACTGAGTAGAAATACATCAAAACGCATTAATGAAGTGTTTAACGTGTGATGTATTTTGATTAAGTTTGCAATCGTTCATATACTCTCTTAATATACCATCACTTTGGCGCTTCTTCCCGAAAAACGTCTCAACCTCATGTGGTGACCGTTTGCACTCTCTCCCACTAAAACCCTCAACTACTCAATGAGCATGCATGTCGCCAGATTTGGCTATGAGAGTGGACGAAAATCATCCCTTGGTGTTGTGAAATTTGTGTGCAACAACTCAAATGCTGGGTGCTAGAATGGTGGAGACATCATGCATTTGATTGTTTTGAAGCTTATATTTGGTGGACAACTGATGTTGTTGACAGCCTAAATGTTAGTGTGGCACCCTTCATTCCATAGATTTGAGGCTCCACTCTCATATGTAGAGTAGCTAGATAATGCCCTGTAGCTAAAGGTTCTAGGATGCTCCTGTGTGATTAAAAAGTCGTCGTGATAGTGAAATTGATCTCAGCATATTGCTGGTTTGGTGTGATGCCAAGGAGATTGTTTTTTAGAGAAATGGGGGATTTTGATTGTATGAATGCTCATCATGAAGATAATAGTCGTTTACTTTTTCATGTGCCTTGTCCTAGGTGAAGTCTGAAATGCATTGCTGTGTTGTGAGCAAGGAGGCTAACATGAGGTGTTGTGGATACTAATACTTTGACAGACTAGAAAAACGAGTATGATAATACTGATGTGCTGTTTCTTCTCAAGTGGGAAATCTCTCTTACCAAAAGACCTCATGTGCTCCTCTTCCCTCCAAGGTCAAAGCAAGGCATGCTTGAAAATTTGGCTGTCTTTGTCAGTGATTGAGCCAATATATTTACTCTATAGATATCCTTGGCCAAATGACCTCATATGCTCCTCTTCCCTCCAAGATGGAAGTGAGGCATGCTTAAAGATTGACTCGCCATGATCATGCTCTCAAAAGCATATGGAACTTGAGGACCTGATTATTTGAAGGTAAGCCTACATTGGTGGCATGATATGGTGCACAAGCCTGAAACTGTGACTGTTGGTAATTTGGTTGCACTTGAACATATGAAATGGGCAGGATGTTGGCATGATGGCCATTACAAACAAATGTGACAAGGAGGCTAGTTTGAGGATTTGATTGCCCTTGTTTTTTGCAATTCTCAAGCAATAGTTCACTTTATATTCACATAGATGGGGAGGATATGTAAACAGCATGCTTTTGATTGGGTAGAATGAGTCACAAATGAAGGCTGATTTGCAGAAATCTTACGATGTTACTGATCTTGGCTTGTTGCACTACTATCTACTATCTTCAAAGCTCATACGAAAGGGGTGTTATCTTGCATCTGTCCAAGTATATTGAACATAGAACTTCAAGATTCTCAACCGGAAGATGGTAAGCATGTTTTGACGTGCGCAGAAATCAAGTTTCACTTGGAATTCAATGATCATGTGTGCTAGCATTAAAGTCCAAGGTTGTATGCAGACTAGAGAGCGTGCACCACCTTCTTCTTCGCCATTGCTAGCATTGTTGCGCTGTAAAACTGAGTGCCCAACTTTTGCATAACCTGACTTCATCTGTGTGGGCGTGAGTGCATGCTGGGGCAACCCTGCCGTCCTTGGGTGGAGTTGGCTGTTGGGACACATGCGTGGGTACTAGGTGTCAGGGGCTCCCCGTAGTTGTCGGAGGACTCTTCGACCCCCTCAACCCCCATGTCATAGGTTGCCTTCTTGGGCCCAGATTTTTTAAAGCTCTGGGTTCACAAGTTAAGAGTCCTTGAGTCGAAGCATGTAATCGACTGCCTTCTCTTCAAGTACATCGCATTTGATGGGTTGATCTTCGAGCGTGCGTGCAGCCAGAAGTCACTCACACCGTGTGCAGCCCAAAATATGTGTGTGCTCTTCGGGCTACGCAGGCTGCAGGCTGTAAGGCCTGTTCACATGCAACTCCAATGTAACAAGCTGTGTGTGTGATCGTGAGTGTATGTGGGTGTGTCGTATGTGTGTGCAGGTATGGCAGCAGAGAGTTCAAACTTCCCAATTAATTGAGACTTTCTTTAAGTGTCTGGAGAGAGTTGAAGCACTGTGTGCACCATTCTACAGCCATGGTAGTAGAAGCTTCGACAAGGCAGCAAATGGACCTATGGATTCAGCTCAGGAGAATCTTCGTCTATAGATCCAGGGGACTCCAGTGCAGCCCCCCCTTTACATCTAGCCGACTCAGTCCTAGGGATCTTTCTCTCGCCTGCTACTCTGGCATAGACCCACGAGAGAATAGCCGTGTTAGAGCAGACCTCAGCTCATTTGAGATTTTCCTCCAAAAAATGCCTCAAAGATCTTTTCGAGGCGACTTTAGCAAGCACTTCTCTTCAAATAGTAGTAGCTTACTGCACTAGGTGGATTTAGGGAGGAGACTATTCTGCACACTGGACTCAGGCTATGTTGTATTGTAGCATTCCCTGCACTTCGAGAGAAGTACATTCTGCATATCTAGGAGATTGGTTGGGGTCTTGGTCGTTCCTTGAGCGGGACAGGACCTATGCTACTGGATGCTCCCTCACATTTTCCCTCCTTGAGAGTGGTCGTCCGAACAGGCTTCCGTCTTTTGTCTCACTTGCGGCGAGATCCTTCAGCATGTGGAGTTATACGCGCTGCCCATGCAGTGCTTTATTTGCCCTTGGCACAGAGCTAAGAGGAGAGATCAGCAGCATGCTCAGGAGCTTCCTTTTACACCACGGGATGCTCCTTCAGCCCCTTAGCTTGCAGCCTCAGAGTGTCACACTGGGAGGACTGATGCTTAGAGGACCAGTTGGAGAGAGGCCAGCAGGAGGCAGCATAAGAGTCATAGAGAGAAGACAGAGGAGACAGCTTTCCATCAGTGTTTGGGTGCCAAATTGGACACTAGGACTAGTTGCACAGCACCTCCAACTACCTAGATTGATCTTGCAAGGACTGATGCACTGCAGAGTTCACCATTAGCTGCTCATTATCAGGATGATGTAGCACAGGATGATGGAGATCACTAGTGTGATTACCTAGGGGCTTCCTTTAGTGTCCACTGCAGGGAGGATTGGATCCCCTCATGGTGGAGCCCTCCCCTACCCCATCGTGATTCTCTAACTTATTAGGGGCCCACGTGCCTTGGAGTTTCAATTCTAGCTCGCGGCCAGGGATTTGACTATCAGGCTGAGTTTCCTACATCCCAGAAGGCAGTCTTGAATTACAGAAGGAAGAAAGGAGGCTTGGTGGTAGAAGAGCGGATGGGAGAGAGAGGAGGGGGGAGGAGGAGGAGATGTGGGGTAGGGGGAAGAGAGAGAGAGAGAGAGAGAGAGAGTAGGAGAGTAGGCAGAAAGTAGGAGGAAGAAGGATAGGAGATAGGATAGATTGTCACACCAAAAGTGCTACAAAGGTTGGGGAGGTGGACTTATATAGTCGCCTCCAATATATCTTCTTTTTGCCCCTCTCTAGGCCTAAACATCCCCTAGCCAATTTAGCCCTAACCCAGGCACAAGCCCCCCTGCTGTAAAACGGCATACCTCTCAATCATGCCACCAGGGTATGTGATATATTCCTTTGCCTTGGTTGTTGTGGCATCTCTTATCATCACAAAGCTCCATAATCACACAAGTTCCAGATGTGCCCATAGATTTTATTTTGCACACCCTATTGTGTTTTGCAGTCCACTTTTCTCCACATGGGAAGCATCAATTGCTTTGCTATATACCCCACATGGTAGCTTCAATGAACTGTCTTTGCGTTGCATCTCTGATGATGCTGTCCTTACCGAATGTGAAGAACTGAAAATAATCTTCATTATAGCTGTTGTATTTGGACTCAAACAGCTCCATAACTTTCTCTAACCCCTCAACATTCCATGGATCAGGCGTTCTTACATATGAGACTACATATGGCTCCAATACTTGGATGCTAGCATACATCTCTTTGGGATATGAGGCCTGCTAGGGTTCGTGTAAGCATGGCCCCATAATCTTTTCTTTTTTTTTTGCAAAAAGAGACTTCTATTAAGTATTAAAGAAAATCCGTTAGTGCAAGCTCCATACGAGATACATCATGCAATGCACGAAAAGCTCAAGAGCCAAAAAGAAAGGATTGAGGCTGATTGTCAATCCGGTAGAAACCTCCGAGATAAAAAGAGAACCCCTCCAAACTTGAAGAAATATAGTCCTTCTAGAAGAGGCTGCCCGTGAACGGCCCTGCATGCTAGCCCATATGGCTATCAAAGTGTGAACCGTGTCAGTCCAAATACCCGTGAACACCTGTGATGGGTGTATCTGGGTGCCATCCAAGGCCTCAGTACATCTGGCTCTCCAAATGTGCCAAGAGGAAATGCTAGCCAAAATCTCCCAAGAGGTGTCCACTGAAACATGAGAAGCTATGAAGGGAGTAAGTGGTACATCCTGAAGAGAGCAGGGCTCTATCACCTGCCAGCGGACCGAGAGTGCCCAAGAAGAAGGCTCACCCTCATAAAACACCTGGGGCCCGGTAAGGGATAACCATGCGACCGAGCCCCAAGTCATGAAGAAAGGGGAAGTGTGAAAGATGCTGAGTATCCGAGCAACCCCTTTCCAAACAGTCCTCGCCTAACTGCAGTCCCAAAGGCAATGTCGCACTGACTCCTCTGCAGAATGACATCGAGGACAAGTGGGATCAGCCCCAAATCGTGATCTCCACACGTTCACTACAATCCCTCCATGAATAGAAAGCCAAAAGAAAAGAGTGATCTTTCTATTTCTGAGGGATTTCCAGAGCCTCCTCCAGAAATTTCTACGCAAATCTACAGTGATGAAGAAGCTTTCCCAATGGGGGGCTCTGGAGGGAATCCAACCCCTACTGTTCAGCTGAAATCTCCTGGCATTACCAACCGTGAAACGAAAGAAGAGAATCCCCCTCTCTCGGTGCCCATGATCTATCCACTCCCACTCTCCTGGGTCCCACTGCAAGCACCTGATAGGTGCACCTCCATATAACCACAACCTCCAGGATCCCAAGGCCAAGAGCAGAGGGTCGGGGTCTAAGTACCACTGCAAGCCTGCTCCATGGTCCACAAAACCAGCAATCCTGACACGCTGAAAGGCAACCTCAAGAAGAATGCCATCCTTGGATGTAGAGAGTAAACCTCCATCCCCAACGTCAATGACCAGTGCATCTTCCCCGAGACCTCGGAGAGCAATCACCTGTAAAGGAACTAATGTCCTCGAAAAAGCCCCCATCCAAGTGGTGGAAGTAATAGGCAACTCAACTGTCCATTCCACCGGGATGGCTGCACCTATCTGTTGAATCCTGCGTGCTACCCCTCTGAGGTGACTCACGGACTGTAGTCTCTGATCCTCAGGTAGCCTGATAAAAGCTTTCCAAGTGCCTGCTGTGTAGGCGGGGCCTCTCTCCCATTTAGACCACTGCATGTAATGGGAAGTGCCCAGTGGTCTGGCATGCTCGTCAAGAATACTATCATTCCAAATGATCGGCTGCCTATCAATCTCTTCGACGGTAGAAGGTGGAATCCTTTGAAGAGTGTTCCTGAAGCTCCCCCAAGCTTTCAGGATGGCAGACATGAGAGGAGAGGAAGGAGATCTGAGAGGGGCGAAAGGGAAAATCCAGCGAGGGCTGTCCACCCAATCATCTCCCAAGGTTGGTGTGCAAGCCTGAATTCGTCCGAAAAAGAAATCCTTCCAAGGTTCCTGCCCAGGCATGAGTCCCCTCACCACCACCTTACAAAGCAATGCCCTGCACTGCAAGTCCGGGTCAATGACATTAAGGCCCCCTTCACATGTAGGGAGAATAATGGTCTCCCAGGCCACCCTTGCTGCAACATCTACTGTGCCATCAAGTCCACTCCATAAGAAATTCCTGACTGGTCTGATGATCTGAGTGATGCAATCCCTAGACCGACACCAACAAGAACACACAAACCAAGAGGTGGCCAAGAGAACCTGGTTCACTACCACAACTCTAGATGCAAGGTCGAGTTTGACAGAGCTCCAGAAAAGGAGCTTTTTCCTTATACTTTCTAGTACGGGGGCAAACTGCTGTGCTGGAGAGATGTCCAATCCTACCTAGCATCCCAAATACCTGATAGGACACCCCTCTGAATCTAGGAAAAGCCAATGTCAACTCCCCAGCCTGGAGTGTCCTCATCACTGATCCAAAAGCCAAAGGATTTATGCCAGTTAATGTGTGCCCCTGCAGCTGAGCAAAAAATATCCAAGGCTGTTCGGAAATAATCAAGTGACTGCGAAGAGGCCTCAATAAAAATAGCAGTGTCATCAGCCAACTCACAGTCAAGAAGCTCATGCTCCTGTCTCAAGGGCAATCTCAGCCCAAAAAGCTCAGCTTGAGATCTAAGGAAGATACTCATAGCTTCTGCCACAAAAAGAAAGAGTAAAGGGCATCCCTGACGAACTGATCTGGAAATATGAAACCTGTCACCCCTTACCCCTCCAATCAAAACCTGGCTGTGGGCTGATCTGTAAAGGGAGGCCACCCCTCTAATCCAAGCATCTGAAAATCCAAACCGTAGAAGAGTGCCCTCAAGAAAACCCCAATCTACTCTGTCATAGGCTTTCTCGAAGTCCAGGAGTAGAACTGCTAGCCTCTGCCCACTCTGCATAGCCCACTCTGTGGCTTCCCAAAAGGAAAAGATATTATCAAAAATGCTCCTGCCATGCACAAAGCCTGTCTGAGTATCATGGATGAGATCTGGAAGAAGGGGCTGTAATCGGATGCTGATCGCCTTGGCAAGGATTTTGTAAAAGGATACAAAATTCATGTTGCCACCTTTCGGGATAAGGTGAATGAGTCCCTCGGTCAGTGAGTCAGGCATCTCACCCGAGTCCCAAATGCCTTGCAGGGCTGAAGTAATATGATCACCTATCATATCCCAAAAGACTATAAAAAAAGGAGTAAGACCATCGGAACCAGGGCATTTGCCCTTATGAAGGACAGAGAGAGCAGTCTTGAATTCTGTGTTGGTAAAGCGTGCATCAAGTGAGCATAACATCTCTGGGGTGACCAACACAGGTAAACTCTGCCAAACTTCAACTCTAGCCACCTCTCTGGTCTGTGAGTTTGGATCTGCGGAAAGTAGGGAGGCATAGAAAGCTGTCGCTCAGTGCATGACGGTTTCCGGATGGGACTGCAAAACGCCGTCAGAGTCAATAAGCTGCCTGGCACTCTCTCTACTATGTCTGGGACCAAGTGTAGAGAAAAAGTGTTTATTGACTCTCCCTCCCATCTGTATCCAAAAAGACTCCCGTGCATGGAAGGCATACTCTGCTCTCTGATCAAGCAAGGTCTGCAAGTGAGCCCTTGCCGCAGCAAGGCGCTCCTGTATCCAAGCATCTGATGGTCGTTTCTGCTCCTCCCTTTGTAGGGCTGCCAACTGCTGGCGGATACCAATCTCTCGCCTGAGTACCTCACCTCGCCGAGCACTAGCAACGGAGTGATAAAAGTCGCTGATACTGGCAAGTGCTATGGCCACATGTGAAGGACCGGCCACCCTCCCTGCATATGAGAAACCCAGATCTCCAACACTGCCTCTGTCATCCGTGTATAAGGCGTCGGGGATCCTGATACTGTGGGACCGTCCTCTCAGATGAGGCTCTGAGATGCACAAAATGATCGGGTCTGAAGTGGAAACACCGGGTGCAATGCAAACTGTCCCCCCTCTATCAAGAGCCCAGTCACCCACATAGAATCTGTCAATCCGAGCATGGATAGGCATCTGCACCCTATGGTTCGACCATGAAAACAAAAGTGACTGAGACTGAACAAGAAATGCATCCTCTGACCAAACATCTCTGCCACTGAACCTGAACAAGAAGGCATCCCAGGCTGCTCTCTCAAGGGAGTGGATACCACCTTCTCTGCCCCCTTTCTTATCAGAAGGTGCCTCAACCATGTTGAAGTCACCTCCAATAATCCACGAATCCGCAATGTCAGCCCACGAGAGCAACTCTTTCCAAAACAAAACACGGTCCTCTCTGTTGTTCGGAGCATAGAGGTTGAAGAAACCAACCTTACGTCCGTCGATCAAAAGTAAAACCCACTGGGCCCTGGAGGGGGTTATGGTAACGTGTCCAATGACCAGAGGGAGAATAGAATCTGAAACTGAAATGCATGTACCTCCTCTGGTTCCCAAGGCAGGAAGCCAAAAAGTCCGGCCTGAGAGCAGCTTACCTGACTTGGAGCAATCTCTGACATCTAGTTTGTGTTCCTGAAGAAAAAGAATGTCTAGGGAACCACCTGAAACACCTGGATGGAGCTGATTCCTGATCAGCTGTCTGCGACGGCAATGAGGGATGCCGCCCAATCCCTGTATATTCCAACTGGCTACTTCATCGACGGGAGGAAGTGGGTTGGAATACCTTACCCGACCTGGTGGCGGAAAAAGAAACCTCTACCGGAGCAGACCTCCTGCCATACACACGAGGTCCAAGGGGAGGAAAGTCCACACGTGAGAGAGAGAAGGATCTCTCAAAAGGGATGCCAATAACTGGCTCTCCAAAAGTAGAGGGTACAAAATCATCATCTGGGAGGCTAGAGAGGTCCTCCAAAGCAGAAAATGAGTTCCGTTGAGCCAGTCCTGGGGAGGGGGTACGAAGGATTCCTACCAAAGCAGGAAGAGAATGTAAAACCCCCTTCCCTCTGTCCAAAGAGGGAGGCACTTGTACTGGATCCTGATCAAAAAGTGGTGCGGACGAGGTGCCAACAACCTAGGCTGTTGAGGAAGGTACAGCCTGATCCAAGGGTGGAGTCGAATAAGGATCCTGAACACTAGTCTCCTCCCGAGGCTCCAAGGGGATAGCCTCCGAAGAGCTGGAGGTGTGAACTAAAGTAGAGGGCCTAACCGCGACTGGAACCCACCGTGGGCCAGAGGTGGTGCGGGGTGCCGAAGGGACTCGAGTAGCCCTAGGGGGGGGGGGAGCCCGTGTCTGAGGCCATGTCTGTGGAGCGCTAGGTCCTGCTCCTGCTCTCTGTCGTAAGCTAGTATGAGCTGGTTGCTTTCTGGGCCTCTTTTTCTTCTTTGGGCAATCTCTGGCGAAGTGCCACAAGGATCTGCAAATCTTGCACTCGTCCTGCCGACCTGCAACCTCAAATCTCTGGCGGAAGAAAGACCCATCGAGTCACTGCAGCATGATGTGGTCATCTGAAATATTGGGGTCTTGGACAATGACCCTAACCCTGGGTACCCGTCCATCCTGACCGCCTCAGCAGCGGAAGAGGGCTCGCCAGGGAGAGGGGGGATCTCTACTACCACACCAAACCTCTCGCCAATAACTGAAAGAAGCCGGTGATAAACTGAGGGAAGACCAGGGAACCTGATGAAAACAGAAACTCCCTGCTTGTCCTCTTCAACTGGGTCAAATCCCAGTTGAAAAGGAAACAAAAAAATCCTCCTGTAGCCTAGAAGTAGAAACCCGGCTTGTAGCAGGTCTCTCGTGACATCCAGGGAATCTAGGCACACCTGAAAGAAACCCCACCCCAACAAACAAACATTCTTGAGGTGGGGGGCGAGGTCCTGAGGAAGCGCCGCCAGCATCCAATCTCTAGCTTGTGACCTGGAGGGGTGTGAGCCATGAATGCGTGCGAAGAGAGTCGTGGAACACTCATGCTCGAAATCCTTTTCCAACTGCTGCAGCTCGTCTTTTGAAAAAGTGACAGTTCTCGCGGCCGGTGTGAATGGAGATGGATTGACTGAATGGGAACCCATTCGTCAATCGAGGTGTGTTGGCCGATTCAAACACAAAAAATAAAAAACTCCGTCCGCTTTCCTGAAACCCAGGAGACCCCTATAAGAGAATAGCGGTACTCCAGATGAAGGAGTGGGTGAAGGAAGAAGGGAGAGAAGAGAAGAAGCCAAGGAGTCGTCAACAAGGGGGCAGCAAGGAGGAGAAGGGGAGAAGAGGGGAGGATAGAGGAGAGGAGGAGTGGAGGAGAGGGGGAGGAGAGGAGTAGAGGAGAGGGGAAGGAGAGGAGGAGAGGAGGAGAGGAGGGGGAGGAGCGGGGAGGAGCAAGGAAGAGCAGGGGGGGAGAGGAGGGGATAGGCTGCAGCGGGGGGGGAGCAGCAGCAGGCTGCCGCAGGGGGGGAGCAGAATGCAGCGCAGGGGGGGAGGTTGCAGCAGGTAGGAGGGAGGGGCAGCGCGCAGGGGAGAGGGCAGCGCGGGGGAAGGGGGCAGCGCAGGGGAGAGGGCAGCGCAGGTAGGAGGGGCAGCGAGGAGGGAAGGGAGGGGGCAGCCAGGAGGGAGCAGGAGGTGCAGCAGGAGGAGCGGGGAGAGAAGCAGCAGGAGGAGCAGGGAGAGGAGCAGCAGCGGGGAGGAGGAGCAGCAGGAGGGAAGGGAGGGGGCAGCGAGGACGGGAGCAGGAGGAGCAGCAGGAGGAGCGGGGAGAGGAGAGCAGCAGTCGAGCAGGGAGAGAAGGGGAGCAGGAGGAGCGGGGAGCAGCAGCAGTCTTTCGGCGAGGATGATTTGGATGGGCAAGGGAATTTGGCCCCATAATCTTTTCTTGTCACCGGATACACCGAATTCCAGCACCTCAACAACAAAAATAAACAAACACATTGCTTGAACTAGTTTTGGTAGAACAAGGAGGGGGCGTTTTGGGTACAACAAAGTCCAGCCCCTCCACAACAAAATAATCAGGCCTGCTAGGAGTCATGTAAGCATGGTCCCATAATCTTTCCTTGGCAGTGGATACACCAAAGTCCAGCCCCTCGACAACAAAATAATCAAACACATTGTTTGAACCGGTTTTGGTAGAACAAAGAGGGGCGTTGGATGAAACAGGAAAATGCCAAATTTTGTTTGACCTCTATTTGCTTCAGGTTGAAAGGGTCAGCTGTCCATGTTACTGTTGTAGTAAGCAAACATGCATATCCCTGAAAAGCTATCAGCCTTGGGCAACCCAAAGTGTATGTGCTGACCCATAGTCTTGAATACACATTCCATATTGATTGCAGCTGAGCACGATTGAGCGTCATCTCTCCATATTTCCTCATAATCAGATCCAATCGAGCACTCTAGTAGTAACCCTTCTTTTTTGAAGGTGAGGCATGAACTTGCATATGTTGAGCCCTTTTCCCACACAACAACAACAGGTTGCATGTACCTCCTTTCCAAGCGGCTCCTTTAAGCTCAGTTATTTCTTTTGCAGAGCCGCCCCTGTTTAAGCTCTCCACACAGGCACAATTCCCAAGATTGACATCATTGCAGGATTTGCAGTCATTTGACAAATAAGTTTTCATAAATCCTGATTGGGAATGGGCTGAAATTGTGGCATGCACATAAGGCTGTATAATGCATTACCCCTTGAAAATAATTTCATAACAAATTTTAGTTCCATAGATACAATGCCCAAATCTGAAAGTAGAATGGACTCATTTTCGTCCAGGCTTTAAATTTTGTCTATCAAGCAGCCATTCATTTGAACAGAATGAGTCCCATCTATGATTATATTTTGCATGTCGCCACGAAGGAAGTGGCAAACATATTGGTGGTCTCCCTGTGATATCAACATCCATGGACCTTCATTGTTGACAAGCTGGAATAACTGCATGTAGCATAATGCCCTGATGATAAATACGCCAAAATTTGTGGCCCAAAAACCTCAACATCACATTGCATGAAGACTGCAATCATAACAGCTGAATCTAGGGGCTTGTCCTGCTGGCTTATGTTTGCAACTTGATGGATAAAGAGCATTTTAACATATTTCTCAATTTCTAGCTCATAGGCTAGTGATATCTACATTTTACTAGTAGTCAACCTTGATGAACTATGAAGAATGGTCCTGACATCACTCATAGCTATGTTCTGCCTCATCATGTGCACATGGGCTTGCTTTTGCAAGTACTGTACATGGCAACAATATTTATCACGTGCTGTACGCAGCACGAGGACACCCTTCTGACGTTCTGCCCTTGCATTTACGGCACTCCTATGAGATGCCATTGTTCTCATCATGGCTGCTAAGCGTAGAAGGAAAAACTCCTAGGTATACTCATCTAGTGAGCAGTAGTGAAGGGCATTAGTTATGTTAGAGTTGTGGCCACATTCCCCCCAGTCATGCTCCTAAATTTCAGGATGAAAACTGTCATGCATATCTTGTTCTTGCTGCACAAGCTGCTCCTTGTCATTGTGTGTAAGTTCACTTTGACATCCTTTGCTATCATCTGTGTGGCCTTCTACATTGTCTTCCAAAGTTTGCCTAAAAGCATCAAGTGTAAGCGCATCCGGGCAACATGCCTCTAGTTTTTGGCAGCTTATACAGGGCTTTGAGCAACATGTAAACAGCTTAGGGCAGCTTCAACATGAGGAAGATTCACAACCCAATGGAATTGTTTTCATTACCATCCACAATCTGTTATGACCCATTACACTGGCTGCGTTGCATCAAGTATTTTCCCCTTTTGGGCTTATTGAGAAGATCGTTATGCATCATATTGGCAGTGGTCTCCAAGCTGAAATACACTTTTCCTCACGGGCTAGTGCATTGCAAGCATGAAACAGCTTGCAAGGTCGGGATATTTATGTTGGTTGTTGTACCTTACATATTCAGGTGTTAGACCTCACAAAGATGTCATTCTATGCTAAATGTGAAGATACAAATGCCATAGAGCAGCCCCTGTTGTTGGAGCTATGATGCCAAGGGGAGTTGTGACAAAGGCTGGACAAGCCTATAAAAATAGACACCCAACATCTGAGGAGAATGCACTTGTGAAAATGCTGATAATGCAGCCAATGCAGCCCAGCCACTACGCCTCCCCCTAGTACGCAGCCAAATCATACTTCAAAGCCATTGAAGATGCCCCCATATGCAGGACCAAAATCTAGTTATTTTCAAGCGATAACAGCTACAAATACAAAAGGGTTTTGTGGGGATAGCTGCTCAAATAAAACAGCAGCCCACATGATGGAAACAAAGACGGACAGCAAGAGAAAGATGGTTGTTATATCAGTTTGCATGAACAATACATTGCTCCAGGTGATGCCCTGGCTGTCCAGCATACTAATAGAGGAAATACCTATGTGCATGGTGATGGAACAAGCCTACATAGCAATGACAAGGAAGCAAGCCTGATGGGTGTACATGGAGATGACCACCAGCAAGTCCCTCCATAGGCATTTGACTGTCCCATGGTGTGTAATAAAGCTTTTTTGTTGTCCCAACCAAACAAATGTGTGGGATTGTTGTCAATTCTTTCTTGTCTCAGAGCTTGAAATGTGATGGAGAGGCTTGGAAGAAAGGGTGATGAAGAGACTTCAAAATGTAGTCCGAATGAGGCTGAAAAATGGGTTGGAAACAGCCTGGTGAGGGCTGGTAAAAGCCTGAAATTTTGGGCTGGCAAGGCTGCCTTTCCCCCCCCTTCCTTTTTTTTTGGGGTCCTAGGTCACCTAGTACAGTTAGGACACTAACCAAAGACCTCTAGGACAATTAGGATGCCTTGTTTTCTAACCTAACACGATCTCTTTATCAACCTAGCCTAGTTAACTTAACTTCTCTAGACCTAACCTAACCTAACTAACCCAACTAGACCTAACCCTAATGTGAACCCAACTAGATCCAACAGACCTAATCCACGAACCCTCGTGAAATCATGAATCCAATGATGGATCCACATCATTGGCGTTGAAGATGGCGAGCAGAATCAAAGCAAGAAAACATTTCTCGATGTATATATTGGTGCCATGATCTGGTGCTACTCCCTTCGAAGAGTTGGGCTACTATTGCATAGGGCCAGTCGATGGTAAAAACATAGATCTTGTAACCATCTTGGAGAACAAAAGCATGGTCTATGCTTATCCATGTAGTGATGAAGAAGGGCAAACAATACCCCTATGCAGAGAGTGTGTTATGTCAACCATAATCGTGGAAGCCCATGGTTTGGCTATCGCGAGGCGGGAAACGAGAGGCTCGACAACACTTGCATTAGCGTGGCCTAGAGGGCTTGGGTCTAGGGTACACCTAGGCTTAGGCAATATTAAGGAGGTGCAAAAGGAGTCCAAGTGAGGGCTCTTATGCTAAGGGCTAGGGGAGGATTCTAGAGGGAGCTTGACTCATGGCCCATGGGGAAAAGACCTCACGGGAGGTAAGAAGAGGGAAGGGGCAAGCAAGCTTGTCTGGAATCCGTGCTGGGCGGTTATTGGCAGAGAGCCTTCTATTGTAATAGATTTATCACTGGTATCAGAGCTAGCCGATTTGCTGAATTCAAGGAGAGAAGCCAGTCACGGGAATCTTCAAGTATCACTTCGCTCTAAGAGAGAAAGTCTACCGCCAATTCCTCCAAGTCGCATGCCTGCAAAGCGATTCACCTATAGCTACAAGCTTGAGTGAAAAATTCGTTGCGAATCACCGTCATATTATTTTGGAGGAAAGTCTTCCTTATGGCAGTTTTCTCCGCTCGAAAGATAGTACGTAAGAAAATACAGACAATCACAACTTTTGAGACAGCGGAGGAGGAAAACTAAGAAGAGGTCATAGGTGTCTCATCTACCCCTTCCATCTAGTCTTGCCGCAATTCTGGAGATAATCGGCATACGTCCCCAAACTTTTGTATTTTGACTCCTCAGTTCCATCTTTGGGCACGTCACGATGATCTATAGAGCTGTGCTAAGTTCCATTCAAAAGCCGAGTGAATTGAAAAAGATATGAAGGCTTCTCACTCGTCAACTTACGCAGAATGCATACATAGAGAAGAAGATCACTGCTAAGTGACGTTCATTGTTGCACTGCAGATTGAGGCCTCGACGACTTTCTCTAGTGCAAGCAGGTTCCTTGAGCACTAGCTATTGCATCGTCCTTGTGACTGGCACACAGAGAAGAGCGACTGTACAGAGAAACGAATTCACGTGACGTGAAGAAGAATACACAAAGATTGTGTTGCCATGTCATCTAAGGTCCAATAGACCTTAGGAAAAGCCACATCACCATGGCTTTTATACCTCTCTTTTCCTCTATCCAAAGTTTAAAGGCCCCCTACACGTTCTAAGCTTCTTATCATTCTCTCTCTCCTACTCCAAAGTTCAATTATGCATACCATTTTCAACTTTTAGTCTCGCCAACCTTAAGGAAAAGGAACTAGAGAGTGAGATTATGGAGATTGACGTCAAAAGAAGCAAATTCAAAGCAAGACTAAAAGATAAATTTGTGAAGCAAAAGAGCGAAACGACTTCGAATCCAAATTCCAATTCCAAGACCTCGAACAAATACCAAAGAAGTGGGCATTACATCTTTCTCTTGATAAAGCCTTTTGCTCCATATCTTCTGGAAATTTTCCATTTTAAAAATGATGACTCCAGAAAGAATGAGATGATAAGGGGCAGAGAGGAAAGGGATAGAAAAGAAAAAGTGATTATGGAAGAGGAAATGCACGAGGAAGCGCATAATGAAATTCAAGAGGATAATATGAAAATGGAGGACGTTGATTATGGTGATTATGGAATTCCGTATACGGAATTCACTAAACTAGAAACTTGAACACTAAATATACGAAAAGCAGTTAGAGACGATTAATGATACATTAAAAAGTCTAACTGAAGCCATATCGAAGTTATTTGATTCTCAATCGATAACTCCTATGGTGCAATCACTGCTCCTCTCGGGCAAGTTGAGAAGGCCACCTCTCGACTTAAAGAAAATTCCAACATACTTAAGGACTTGAAACCACCAATTTTCAATGGGGAAGGAAAACAATGCAACAAGGACGCGATTAAGACATTCTTGCAAAATTGGCAAGACTCTCATCGACTCAGGAATACCACTCTTGAAAATAAAGTTGTGGAAGCGAGTCTTTCCCTTGGAAATAAGGCCTATAAATGATAGATGAGCCTCAGTCAACATGATAGGATCCGTAAGTATTGGGCTGAATTTGAATTAGCCTTCTTAAAATAGTTTTACCTAAAAATGAGCTAGAAAGAGCTTGGGAGGCTTGGGACAATTGTACTATGGGTAAGAACACTCCAATCCAATACATAGTGAACTATAGGGAGGAAGTCCTTAAGCTGAAAGGAATCGATGAATTCTAGAAGATAAGGGGTTTTTTGAGACGTCTGAAAGACACCTATAAGGTCGAGGTGAGAAGAAATTCTCCCAAGACCTTTGAAGAAGCAATTAAGTATGCCCAATATACGACAAAACGATGGAATAATCAAAAGCTGAAACTTCGGAACAATAGGTTTTGTTTCTAAGTTCAACAAAATTTTCCAATTTAAAAAGGAAGGTTACTTCAAGAAGGAGTCTTCTCAGACACCACCTAAGAAACCTCAAACACAAAAATATCATCTCTTGAAGAAAGAAAATTATGAAAGGGCCTAGTAGGAAAATCTTTGCTTCAAATGTTTGGGCAAAGACCATGCTGCTTGGAACTACCCTAAAAGCAAACAAGTAGGAGCTGAAGCCCCAAATAAACCTCCACAAAAATGAGTACATGTGGTGCAGGTGTTGCCGCTTAATAGTATTGAAAAATACACTGAGGTAGAGGTTTATGATGAGGATAGCACCTACATGTGTTGTCTACCATCGGCAATGTGGTAGCCCACCTTTGGTCCTCATGATTTAATGAGGATTCATGGAGAAATAAAGGGGCAGTTAAGAATTATGGTCGATGATAGCACAACACATAATTTCTTAAACTACTCGCTAGTTAAGAAATTGAAGTTGCCAGAGAGTCCGAGTGCCCATAAATATGTGGTCTCTCTAGCAAAGGGCAGTGATAAAAAGGTTTGGGACACCATGATTCATGGTGTGGAGGTGGAATTCCAAGGTTATCATGATGCCTTGAATTGCCAAATTATTCATCTCGATCAAACAGATGTTGTGCTTGGTCGAGAGTGATTGTATAGTCTTGGACATAGTTTGCAGCGGAGTTATTTAAATAACTCCAATATGTTTGAAAAAGATGGAAGAATCTTCCAGATTCAAGGAGAACATGATGTGCCCAACTCTCCCCTTATTTATTCAATGGAATTGGAACGACTTCTACAACAATAACAATGCGAGGTATATCTGTGTGAACTCTCTTTTATTGGTGATTTTATTTCTGCTACATCTGAAAAGAATAAATTTTCTATTGATGTGATTAATAAGTATCAATCTTTTTTTAAAGATTTAATGGTTGAATTTAAAGATGTTTTCCCAAGTGACTTGCCTAATGGTTTACCTCTTGAGCGAGATGTAGATCATAAAATAGACATAATTCCTGGATCTACCCCTATTTGTAAACCACCCTGTATACTTAATCAAATGGAAGAATGTGAGGTTGAAGACAATTAGTTGAATACCTTAAGAAGGGCCAAATTGAACCTAGTAATTCACCATGATCATCACCAGTTTTACTAGTAAAGAAAAAAGATGGCACTATGTGTTTTTGCTTAGATTATAGAACTTCAAATAAAATCACCATAAAAAATAAGTACCCTATGCCTCGCATTGATGAGGACTTTAGACATCATTTCGTACTAGGTACGGGCATTATAAGTTCAAGGTAATGCCATTTGGTTTAACAAATGCTCTAGTAACTTTTATGACACTTATGAACGTGTTTTGAGGCCATATTTAGAAAAATTTGATGTAGTATTTTTAGATGATATCCTAATCTATAGTAAAATGAGCAAAAAGCATATGGAACATTTGAGGAAAGTGTTCCAGTTGCTTAGAGATAATTCTCTTTTTACAAAAGAATCAAAATGTGAATTTCTTTGTAAAAGAAGTGAAATACTTGGGACATATTATATCCCAAGAAGGGATTTGTATGGATCCCGAAAAGGTAAGGCTCATATTGGAGTGGGCCACATCCTGGGCCACATCCTACAAATCTACAAGAATTGCAAACATTTTTAGGTTTGTCTAGATTTTATAGGAGATTCATCCAAGATTATGCTAAGATTGATGTTCCAATGAGGAACTAGCTTAAGGAAAGGGAAACACCTTCATATGGGATGAACCTCAAAAGAATAGTTTTGAGAAATTAAAAGTGGCTATAGCGTCTGCTCCTGCCTTAAAGATAGTGGATCCCAATGAACCATTCGTGGTTGAAACAGACATCAGTGATTTTGCTATTAGGGCAGTACTATTACAAAAGAGTCGACCAATGGCTTTGAAAGTAAAAAGTTAGACTATGCCCATCGGAATCACTTAGCATATGAGAAAGAACTGTATGCTATAGTCTATGCTTTGAAGAAATGGAGGCACTATTTGTAGGTTCAAGCGGCTAAAGATCTTGGGGATATGAATCAAATGCTTAAGCTAGCTAAAGATAGCATCAGAAGAGATCAGGATAGAGCAAGAAGTTATGCAAACCCCCACTTTAGAAGGTTGGAGTTTGAAGTAATTGAGAAAGTCTATCTTAGGGTACCTGAATCTTTAGAATCCCTAAAGACCAGTAATGTCCAAATTTGTCTCCTAGGTATTGTGGACCATTCACAATACTTAAGAGAATTGGAGAATTTACTTACAAATTAGCCTTACTAGAGGGATGTAGAGTACATCCAGTTTTCATTTAAGTAGGCTAAAAAAAAAGTTAGGAGATGATGAAAATCTCATTGGAAATGAAGTTTGCGACATACAATATGGCAAGAAATGTTTGGTTAAGTGGAAAGATAGACTTGAAGAGAGTTGAACTTAGGAAAGGGTAAGAGGAGGTTTCCCATTTTTGTTTTCGAGGACATAAACCATTCTTAAGGGGAAGGGAATGCTACGTCAGTCATAATCGTGGAAGCCCATGGTTTGGTTATGGTGGCGAGGGGGGAACCCAGAGGGCTTGACATCACTTGCATAAGCGCAGCATAGAGGGCTTGGGTCTAGGGTCACACCTAGGCTTAGGCAATATTGAGGAGGTGCAAAAGGAATCCAAGTGAGGGCTCTTATGCTATGGTTCCCTGTGGAACACATGGCACCACTTGAGAAGGCCACATGGCAAGTGTTGGGCTAGGGGGAGGATTCTAGAGGAAGCTTGAAGAAGGAGGTCTCATGGGGAAAAAACCTCACTGAGGCAAGAAGAAGGACAGAGAGAGCAAGCTTGTCCGTGGCTAGTCGGTTATTGGTAGAGAGCCCTCTATTGCAATAGATGCATCATTCTGCAACTAATGGCATGGAGCGTCGTGTTAAGACCAGTAGAGATTTGATATTTAGAGGTTGGCTTAGTGTCACGACGATGAGTAGACAGTGTTGGAGATGACATTGATTTGGTGACAAAAATTTTGTGGAGATGCCGATGAAGCTTGATTCAGGTGGAGCTGACACGACAATCTTCAATAATTTGTCCTCTTTGACTAGTAATAGCCATCTTCAACAATTTGCTTTCATTTTTTGGGGTGCTTCGTAATAGCGTAGTTGTGGTGTATTGTTTGCATGTCGTGAGGGAAGAAAAGGGTAAGTGCCAAGAGAGATGCTTTGATACCAATGTACAAAAGGAGTTAAGGGCACATTAGAGAAAGGGGTTAGAAGAATGCAAGGGAGAGAGAGGAAGGGGGAGAAGGAGGGAGATGGGATAGGAGAAATAAATTTGTATTAACGTTTTCAGAAGGCCTCATGGGTCTACAAGACAAAGTATACATAAAAAAAAGAGTGCCAATATATCTTTGAGTGTCAAAGAGATACGAAGAGTGCCCAAGGCATCTTAGCTTGAAATTATTATAGCACACTACTATATTCTAGTCCTATCATAAAATGGTCTTTATTACATTATTTTTAGACTGAGAGTCTTTGGGTGGAGATTTAAAGTCTTTGATTAGTGCTATTTTATCTTGACAAATGGCCCACTTTCCTTCCTTTTGAGCTACTTCCACTTTGGCTAATTTTGTGTTCCTTACTTTGAGATGAGTGGGGGTGAGCTCCTCTAAAACCCATGTCTTGGTACTTGTCAGCCTGTGGGTTTGTTTGAGAACTTTGCTCCTTGCTAGCTTCTCCTTGAAGATTACCCTTACTTGCATCCCTTTTTGGAGGACATAATCTATTTCTTCGAAGTCCCCTCAATCTGGGGGATTGTCTTCTTGACATTGTTAAGCTTTGTTTTTGTGTTACTCTCTTCCACACTCCAACCCTCTGGTAGCCCTTCTATGTGTGCAATCTAATCATTAGCAGGCCTGATCTCTTGCTCTTGTACCTCCTTATAAACATTACATTTATCAATCTTGGAGTTCACAGTGGCTATGAGTTCTTACTTCATCACGTGAGTTGGGTGGTAAGTATTTCTAGTACCTTAGTCACAAATTGTGGTGCAGGTGGTACTATAGTGAATTGCTGCAAAATTGCTTTGATTACTTTTTTCTTTTCTTTGTTGTTCATGTCTAAGACTTGCTTCTCCAGAGAAGTTATTCGGAGCTTTGCGTCTCTAAGTTCTCGTTTGCAAGAAATAAGTTTGCTCATGTAGGTCAAGCTTGCTGTGATATCTGTGAAAGTTAGGGCTGGGGGGGTGGGATTGAAGCGATGGTAGAGTAAGAGGGCCTCTTTGCTGCAGGAGTTGAGGTGACAGATTGCTGCTTCATAGTGCCCTTGACTGTAGTGTGGCTTTCCCCTTGTTGTATCTTAATGCTTGGAGCTTACTGGGCAAATTAACCTAGCTCATGGTTGGATATGGTGCAAACTAGCCCTCCCTAACATGTTGTATGTTGCCAGAGCTGTGATCCCTCTCGAAGCTAGTGCGAACGTGCGCAAAGGAGCTATGAACTAAGGCGACTTGAGGAGCGAACACGACCAGGCGACTTGAGGAGCAAACGAGCTAAGGCGCCACTACTGCAAGTGCACCAGCACCACCACTCACCCACAATGTTGTGTCACATGATGTTGTGCATGCCACTGTACCTCAGCCACACCACCCATCCCATTAGCCATCCTCCACACCCCCCTCCACCTTGGGCACCAGTCGCCTTAAGAACCACATCATTAGCAACAATGCCTCTCCCCTAACTCCACCAACACCCACCATCTATGCCTTGTACAGATCACCATGCCACCTTGCATGTCATACACCTTCACCATCGGTGCTACCACATCATCAAACTTGTGCCTTGCATGTAATGCAAGTGCTCCCACACAACCTTCACCTCACTACCCTCTAGGCACCATGCTTTCCCGCCACATTAACAGGCTATCGCTTGTCCGTGTCACACTGTAGTGCTACGCCTATTGTCCACACCTCATGTAGTCTACTCCTCAGGTGCACCAACTCACCTGTAAACTCTACCACCGTACCCTAAGGTGTTGTGCCGTGATGTCACATTGCAGCCATTGGGCATCGTCCCTATTAATTTGTGCAGCCAACACCTCCTCAACCTCGAGCCCATTTTGGGCTTTGTTTCCCTCAAGCCATATTCCACTACTCCATTGGGCTAGATGCCCTTACCTAGCATAGCTCACCCCTCGCCTTTCATCATCGCCTCAACCCAAAGGTCAAGTTGTCCCTCCACGTGGATCATGATCACCCCTTTTGCCACCGCCGTTCCCACCAAAAAACATAAACCTAACTAAAATTAACCTTTACCTAACCACTTTGCTAAACTAACCTTGAGTTAATGCTCACTTAACCCCAAGCTACAAAAATCAAACCATAGTTAGTCTAACCAACAAAGAAACCTTGGATGGAATTAAAGTTAGCCTTAATTTTAAAAAATATAACTATAGTTAATCACACTTAACCAAACCCAATTAGTTAGTTTGACCATGATTTTTTGAACCTTATGTCTATCCACACTTAAGCTTAAAGTTTAAGGCACATTCCACCTACCCCTCAAAAGGTCTCAAACAATAATATGATGGATCAATTAATGTCAATCCTATTCACACTTAAGCTTAAAGTTTAAGGTGCATTCCACCTACCCCTCAAAAGGTCTCAAACAATCATATGATAAATCAATTAATGTCAATCCTGTTGAGATATGGTGCCATGAGCACATGAATTAGAGGCTAAGGTATGGTATTGGAAAGAATTAAAGTAGCCACCCTAGGATGTGGACTATAAGATGTGGAGATGTGGGTCAAGGATATCCACAAGGAGAGATGTGGACCAGAGGATCCCACATGGTTTGACTATTCTAAAGGCTCTCTCTATATAAGAAGCCTATCATGTATTGTTGATCATATATATTGCAATAGATTGAGTGTTTGCTACCCTATGTCTCTCTGGTGGTGCTTTGATCCTCCTTGATCCCCTCACTTTTACATGGTATCAGAGCATGGTTGTACCTTTAGTTAAGGTGCCATCCTTCGTAAGAAAGATCGAGAGTGTGAGAGATTGAGAGTTTATTCTCGAGTGATCTTCACTTCTATCGACAGGAATTTCCATTCATTTTAGTTCATCTCTTTTGAGTGTTTGGGAGAGCTCTTTGTGTGTGTGAGAGAGAGAAATCCATCCTATTCTTCTTCCTGTTTTCGAGAGATGTAGAGAGGTTTTCTATTATGAGAGAGAGAGGCTTTCTATTCTATACGACCTCTATACGACTCCTCTACCATGCAACTAGCCTCTATGCGCATGACGCCTAGACTATCCTATCTACAATGCAAGCAGCACCTATAGCGACTCTATCTACAAGAAGCTGCAACAGCCCTGAGCGCAACTCACTAGCTTAACAGCGCTATAGCCAGCCGACCTTGCAACCTACGGCCAGCACATACAGCAAGCAAAAGCTACAGTAGCGCAGTCGCCAACAAGGGTGAGAAGCATAGTCCAAAGAAACCAAGATGAGATCATTGTGCATTGGAGTAGTGGGAAAGTTTTTCTTGTAATACCTTGACATTGAAAGATAGTTTGATGGATGTCTAGGGTAAGGATAGTCAAAAATTTTTCTACAAAAGATTTGGTCATACTTTCAAAATCGTGATCCAAAGTGAGCAAGCCTTACATTATTGTTTAGAAGGCACTTTTATGTAGGACACTTTTGCCTTAGACGTTTTTGTAGGACATTTTTGCCTTGCAGGACACTTACACTTTTGTGTAGGAGAAAGAATGCCGTACACTTTTGTGTATGAGAAAGAATGCCATACACTTTTGTGTAAGATGAAAACTCTAGAACATGTACAAATATCTCTCAATGCAAAGAATCTTCCACTCTTTAGGGTCTAGTGTTCATTTCACTTTGGTGTTCATGTGCTTGATCTCCTTAGGTCCATGCTCCCTCAATACTATTGTGTGATATCATGCTCTAGCCTTGCAATCTCCCCTCCTCCTCCCTTCTTCTCCTCCTCCTCCTCCTTCTCCCTAATCCTCCCTACTCCTCTTCCTCCTCCTCCTCCCTTATCCTCCCCTACTCCCTCATCCTCCTCAGCCTTGTTCACCCCTCCTCTACCCTAAACCCCGAGTATGTGAAGGAGAGTAGTTCTCCACTCCTCAACCCTATGACTCTTTCTCAACCCTGAAGTCTCTATAAAGCCTAAAACTCTAGTTAGCTTTCTCAACCCTACCCTAGTCCTAGCCCCGTTCCCAAACCCTTTAGCTCCTATGGAGGTGATAACCTCCTCCTACAACCCTTTCCCAAACACTTTAACTCCTATGGAGGTGATAACGTTCCTCAATCTTTGTGGTCATTGCTTCTTCCTCATCTGAGCACACACTAGATTTACTTTCTATTATTTAGCCTACTCCTCTCACTGGAATATGACCTGAGGACCTATGCTATATTTGTGAACACCTATGCTACAATGAGCAATGACACAACTATAGGTGACCAACACCCTTGGACTTGGAAATGAGAGAAAACTGTCAATAAGTGACTATGAACTCGGCCAAGGATCCATAGTTCTCTTGATGGATTGAATCCATCAAGAGTCAATGAAGTGGAAAAATATCTATGGACTAAATCTATCAAGGGTCAATGAAGTGGAGCAAGAATATATAGTCTTTAGGAGTCCATCAAGAGTCAATGACATGGCTAGGATCCAAAGCTCTCTTGAAGGACCAAGTCCATCAAGTGTCAACAAAGTGATGCAAGGATCCATAGCTCTATTAATAGAATGATTTTATCAATAGCGAATGGAGTGGAGTAAGGATCCATTGAAATTTTGATGGATTGAGTACACCAAGAGTCAATAAAATGAAGGAAGTATCCATTTCTCTTTATCGATTGAATCTATCAAGGGCCAATGAAATGGAGGAATGATCCATAGCCTTCTAGATAAGATTGACTCTCTCAAGTGAACATGAAGTGGAGAAAATATTGATAGCCCTCCTGAGAACCTACCTCCATCAAGGGAAAATTCACTAGAGCAAGGATCTGCATAGCTCTCTTGATTTATCAACTCCATCAATAGTCAATGAAGTGATGGGTTACAAAATTTTGGAACTCAATAGACTTGCAGGTCTATCATGAGAAATGATCCAAATGATAGGAATGCATGAATTTTATGGACTCACTAAGTTAGTGCTTTCATGATGTGGAAGAGATAATATCATAGCAACCCTTGATATACCTATAGGTCCAATGCATGATTGGTTGTAGCCATTTTTGTGAAGTTTAGTGAATATATTGATAGCTCAATCAACAAAATAACTCCACTACATGTAAGCAATTCACGAGCTAATTGAATTGATCATCACATAAAATAATAGATGAACTCGAAGCAAAAGAAGTAGAAAAGCATGATCGACACTTTATTTCATCACCATCTCTTCAACTCTACTAAGATTGTTGGAGATGCATTACAACTCATACAATCTGCTACAACCATACATCGACTAAGGCACTGAGCCATGGAAGATATAGAAACGATCAGCAAAAGATGCCACAATTTTCATGATCAGATACTAGGGCAAAACAAAAGAACCATTCTTAGAGATAAATTCACCAATGATAATCCATAATCATAGCAAGACCATAGCCTATAAACCAGTCCTCGAAGCTATCCATGTGGCCCACCATCCATGCTCCATGTGGCAAGTTGCATCTACCAACCCCCCTTGCCTCAACCATGCACTCATCCCAAAGCCCAACCTTGATTTTACTTGGTTCACCAACACGCCCCTCAAACTGAAGAGAGGTTTGTGCAGAAACTACTAGAGGAAGAGTGCTCTCTGATATAGCAAGTAAAGAACACTAGCTAAACCTTCAAAACATTTCTTCCACAAAATAAAAACAAGAAACCAAATTTTATTTCCACTATAATAGAAGATCTTTGTGAAGAAGATTGTCACTGACAAACTAACGGTTTATGCCTTTGAATAGGAAACTTTTGGTATTATTTGCATAAAAAGGAAAAGCTAATCGACATAGTCGATCATGTGCAAACATCTGTGAGCTCAAAATGCCCAACCTTCATCATCACTAGTATCTGCCATGTAGAGCCCAACAACCTCCTTGACTACATGTGCATTCTCCTTGTCCTTTTGAGTCGTCTCTTTATTCTTCTTGAAGTAGTACTCCTCCCTATGTCCAGGTTTTTCGCAATAAGCGCACTTTTGATTACCTTTCTTACCCTTTGTTGTAGAAGCTTTGGCTTTTGTAAGCATGCTCTTCATTCATAGATACCACAATTCGTCGTTCTTTATCTAAAAGCATGGAAGTCATCTCTACAATACTGACTTCATTTCAATTATTCACCCTAAAATTTTTAACAAGATCATCATAAGTAGAATGGAGGCTTGAAAGCAATATGGCCTTTATGTTGTTGTCATCCACTCGAACTCTGACATCCATCGGTTGTCTAAGAATTAAGCACATACTATTCAGGTGCTCCCATTGTCTGGTCATCACCCATTTTGAGAATAAATAGTTGTTACATGAGTAGGATCTTGGAATTCCTGATCCTCAAACCAAACAATGTCTCTATTGTTGTCCAATTCTCACATGTTGTCTTGGTGAATTCAAGATGATGACTATATTTTCCACCAAGTGCTTGCCCTAGAATATCAAGAGACCAACTCAAGGGAGTAATGTGCCTTTGTCCCAGTCAATTTCTTCTCTTAGAACCTGAGACAATTGGCCAAAAACCCTTCTCCATTACGTACAGACAAAGCATGAGTTGCTAGATAGGAAAATTCATCTCGTTGTAGGCAATCAACTTCACACTATGCTCAAATTTGGTTTCCATATCTTCAAACTTAGCTCTAATACCATTGACAAATCAATCAACTAAATTACTCTACTGCATGTAAGAAATTCACGAGCTAACTAAATTGATCATCACATAAATAACAAATGGACTTGAAGTAGAAGAAGTAGAAAAGCATGACTAACACTTTATTTAATCACCACCTCCTCAGATCTATCAAGCTTGTTGGAGATTCATTACAATTCACACACTCTGCTAAAACCATACATCAACTAAGCCATCAAGCCATGGAAGATATAGAAACAATCAGCGAAAGATGCCACGCTTGTCACGATCGGCTACTAGGGCAAAACAAGAGTACCATTCTAAGAAATAACTATGCCAATGATAATCCGTAATCATAGCAAGACCGTGAACTCTAAACTAGTCCTCCAAGCTCTCCATGCAGCTTGCCATGATTGGCTACTAGGGTAAAACAAGAGCACCATTCTAAGAAATAACTACACCAATGATAATCCGTAATCATAGCAAGACCGTGGACTCTAAACTAGTCGTCCAAGCTCTCCATGCAGCTTGCCATGCATGCTCCATGTGGCAAGTTGATCTATCAACCCTCTTTGCCTCAACCATGGACTTAGCTCGAAGCCCACAACCTTGAGTTTTCCTAGGTCACCAACATATATTGCATATCAATAGTTAACTTCCTTGATTCATGATTTAAGCATGACTCAATGGAACATAACAAACTTGGTGTCTAGACCAATATACACATTCTATGCTAGAATTTAGGATCAAAATATTACACAGCAGGCATCTTGATTGAGATCATTAAACTATTTCAAATGCTATAATGCCTATTAATCATGCATCTTGGACTACATAGGATATCCAAAATATCTTTAAAACATCAAATAATTGTTCTACATATATATGGAAGCAATTATTAATTTGAAATGGAACTACTTAATCTTCCCATGAACCAAAGGAGGCAACAATTGAGAACCTTTGGTATGGTTTAGGGGTGTCCAATGATGTGCTACAATTGTGCACATACATTTTAGGGTACGCTCAATAACTTTTCCTAATTTGCTTGGAAAGTAAAATTGCATAGTGGTTCTTAAAGCTTTGATATTTTGTAATATTGGTAGAGCCTTGATTCACTCATAAATGGATGCACTAGAAAAAACTCAATTGATACATGTGCAATGCTCTTTGAATAAATCAAACATTATTTTGTCATTTTGCATCAGTTTTTCTTAAAGTCATGACTCATAATGAGGCCCACAAGCATGTCAGAGGTGGTTCCATTTCTTAATCCACATAATATCAAACCCACTAGTGAACCATTTTGGAAATTTTCATTTTTTAACCATTTCGCAGGGTCTCTTTACTCTTGTTTAGGGGCTGGGGAGTAACTTGGTGACATGTATAGCTAGAGGAACAAAATAGGGCTGTTGTTTTGACACGTCCTATTTTTTCATTCAAAATTTAACTCCTCTCATGTAGGCACATCCAAAATAAAGTACATAGCGCATGCCCGTGTCCTTATCCTATCACCTTTACAAGCTAATTTGTGTAGAACAACATTCTCTTGGCATCTGTGACTTGTCCATTTTAGACTTTCAACTTCTTTTTGAAAATTGTCTTCCTCAATATCTATATTAGCATCTTCCCATCCATGCACCTTTCCCTTTTAGAAATAATCACCCCTGTACTTTTGATGCTCCTCAGGCTCTCTTGGAACATGCACAAGTTTTGATTCCTATTATGAAGTTGTAGGTGAACCCTTATTTCTCTTCACAAGCTAACTTATCTAGCATAAATCATTTATCATTTCATTTCCTTATTTAAAATAAGATACCACATGGTGCAATACAACTTGTCATGAGTTGCAAGAGGACTAGATAGAGGTTGCCACATACAAAAGTTGATAAACCCATTCAAGGTACGAGGAGGTTGAAGGCCATGGAAATAGGTGATACAATATCCAAACAAAAATGGAAGATACTTTTGAATGCAGAGGAAGAGACAATGCCAAGAAAAGTCCCTCCTTGTTGGGAAGCTAGCCTTAAAGGCAATAGATACACCCATTTGAGAAGTACCATCAGAACAAAGAATATGAGATGTCTCAAAACTAGTGGGAGTGTACGAGGCAGTAACATCATGTCATTTGAGGGATTACCATGCTCCATTTTACCCTACATAGAATGATTCATTGAGTGCCTTCTCTTCCAATGCCTCGGGAGTTATATGCCTAAGAGACCATACTCTCTAACTTCATAGATGGCCTTGGCAATGTGAAAGGGGTGCATAGCTTAGATCAGCTAGCTACAAAGAGGGCAATATTAGCTTTGTTTTTTTTTTCTTTGAAATAGACAGGAAACAACTTCGGTGCACAACATCAAAGATGTTGTCCATTAGAAGGACCAACATGATTCCAATGATTGGATGTCAAGTGGAAGTGATGTAGCCTAATGTGAGTAGCCTATGGACATCATCTCAATAAAAGAAAAGGTCATACAACCTAAGTGAAAAGTCATCTCTACAATGGCATTGCTTTGTGTTGGGACAAATTGATGTAATGGGGTTGCACCAAGGGGTACAAGGTCATTGTGAGTTTGTATGTCACCACATGGTGGTTAGTGTGACCAACTTAGGTGGTAGAAGGTTCTATTAGGTGTGATTGAGAGACTCATGGGTCTAATTGCGAGATCAATGGAGAAATTAGTGGATGTGGAGATGCTCTCCCTTGGGCACATGCATTGTATCAGCGGCCTTCATAAGGGCACTTCTACTCATGAATAAACTTGTCTATCCTTGATTTTTGGTACTCTCCATGCTTCCATTTCTGCTCCATCATGTGGCATCAGAGCCACTTCACCTTCCTTGAGCCTCCATCCCACTATGCCACATCATCATCTTCTTCCCCAATTCTTGCCTTTCTTCCCTCTCTTGACACAAATTTTCCTTAATCTTTTTCTCCTCATTCCCTACACCAGTTCCCAAACCCTCTGAGTCCAAGCATCCTCTTGATGGGGCAAACCTTTGGCTAGGAGGAATTAGAGAATGCTTGCACCATTTTCTCGTGCTTTCACTCCCACTGGTCCCTAAAAAGTTGTGCAATTCTATCTGTAGTAGTTACCATTCACAAAATGGTTCAAGCTACAGTTGGGCGACATCATGAGAAGGACTTTGATGAAGTTTGAACACCAATGCTCTAGAATATGAAAAGAAATCATGTAAAAACCAGTCAACAATGGTGCATTTCTCCTAGATGACTTGTTGCAAATTTGGACAATTCTTCTCTGGTGGATGATCTTTGGTAATAGATCTTACTTTTTGTGCTAAAAGCCCTTTGAAAGATGCTTGTAGTAGCTATAATTTTGGGCTCCAAGTTGTTGCAGCTTTTGCAAGGCATTTTTTGACAATTTTGAGCATTAAAGGATTGATCAGAGGATCTTTGAGCATTGAAAACCTTGGTATGTCAAGATACTCAAAGATAGGAATGTATGTTGCTATAAAATACACATAGACTTTTACCTTGCTTGGCAAGCTTTGAGTGACTTGAGATGTGTTCATACTGGAGCATTGCTTCATGGAGATAGATGCGCATGTCTCACATGTGAATGTCCCATCAGGAGGCCAGCTGGATCCTTGGTGTCTGTTGCAAGGGCAAGAAATTTTGGCACAATAAGTTCTATGTGTGGATCTAATGATTTATACAAGGAGATTCTAATGGCACCAAATTGACTGCTTTCATGGGAAAATTCCCACTTTTGGTGTGAAGGATGATGCATAGGAGAATAAAATTGTCTACCTAAATAAATTTAGGAAAGACAAGCCTACCATTGTAAAATGTAGGAAAACTAAGGGAAAACTACTCTTTTCAACACCAAGATAAAATACAAGGTTCACACTAGTACAACAAGAAGATAAAAATTTTAGTGCATATCACCTACATTCACCCTATTGGATTCTATGATTGACACCAGCCTTCTAGTAGACTCTAAGGAGCTCAAGAAAGTGTAGTGCACATACCATTTCTACATTTAAAATGATAGAGAACATGACACCTTGTTTGTCTAACATGCTATTCTATTCCACTAGGATTGGTTAACCAACAAGGATCCCCAACTAAAGGAAACAATAAAACAACATGGGGTGTGGTTAGATGGTGATTCCTCTCAATTTAAATTATCCCTTGAGTTCTACTTTCCTATAGCAAGGCTTAGATCCCTCACTAGTCTAAAATTCTATGGAATTTCTTGGGATCTAGCCATGGCAAAGATGGATGTGGAGCCATTGTTAAGAAAGCTCTTCATCAACATCAATTAACATGCACTCAAAGTAAGTTGTAGAATACCCATGATGCAACAACATGGCTTGCATCTAACCTGCAGTGTACATACCATTTCTACATTTTTTATGATAGAGAAAATGACACCTTGCATGCTTTTCTATTGCACTAGGATCGGTTAACAAGAGACAATCCCTAAGTAAAAGAAATGATAAAACAACATTGGGTGTGGTTAGATGGTGCTTCCTTTCAATTTAAATTATCCCATAGATTCTAAGTTGTGGCAAGGTCTAAATCCGCATAGGTCTAAACATGTTGTGGAATTTTTTTGGATCCAGCCATGATAAGGGGGAACTTGATGGACGTGGTGCTATTTTTAAGCCAGATCTTTATTTGCATCAACTACTAACATGCCCTCAAGATAGCTTACAGAATGCCCATGATGTAGCAACATGACTTGTTCCTAACCTCTCCATAGGGGCACAATCAACATACACTAAATAAAGACTCAACAATAGCTTAGTGTGTAGAGTGTTCTATGAGATGAAGGTGGATGAAGTAGAATGGAAGAACAAATATGACAATAACACCATCAACATCACACAAGTTTGCACACCATATGGGGCTTTTTAGAAATCACCTTTGCTCAAAACACGAGAGCTTTCTTCTTTTTTATGCATGCATTATGGGAGATTTTGAGAATTGTGAGGACATTGCAACTGTGAAATGTTAAATCACACGACACAGTGGAACAGAAACTGAACAAAGAATAGAGAGTACACAGCAAACCGGAGAGGAACAAAATTTTCCTTCAATACTGATGTAGTACAGATGATGGCTCCGTCCACCCGTGCACTCCCACAGTGGAGCTTAGATGGCGATCTAGACAGATACTAGGTGAAGAGCTACTTGCTGGAAGATCTCTGTTGGAAGATCTGATATGGTACATTGGACTAGGGAGGTTGCCTCTTTATAGCTATGAGGGCAGTTGTCAGATCAACATAGTCGGTGGAATCGACCAATAAACCTAGTCGATGAAGCCGACCAATCAACCTAGTCGGTGGAACAGACTAGTCGTCCATGGAATATTCAAGGAGTATTCCCTATACCATCGCCTCGGGGGCTCTCACCCCTGAACCCCCAACATGGGGGCTGCTGGCCCCCCTGGGACCCCCCAGCTAGGGGCCAGCTGGCCCCTAGACCCCAGCAAGAGTAAGGGGCTCCCACACAATCACCTTTCTACCATCAACAGTCTCATTGATAAACCTCATTTGACATGCAAGTCAAGATCCATCCAGTGTCCCAGGCTCACACATGGCTTCTCCTCATATGGGGGCCTTACAACTTGAGCACATTAGACCACTGGTGATTACCAGGAGGGTGGGGCATTGAGCATATCTAACACCCCCCTCAATGTCCACCTGTAGGTGAACTACCTTCTCGGCCCAATGCCAAGTCTCTGAAGATGACCCTGAAGCTGATCCTTCCCAAGTGCCTTGGTGAAGATATCTGCTCCATTTTTCTCTACTAGACAGTAGACCAATATCACTATCTCGTCCTGGATCAAATCACACACATAGTGATACTGAATCTCTATATGTTTTGTGCACGCATGAAACATTGGATTTTTAGCAATGGCCATGCAACTTTGATTGTTGCACCTCCACACAGTTGCCTCATCCTCTTGGACTCCCATGTGCCATAAGATCGTCCTCAGCCACACTGCTTCACATGCAGCAAAACATGTTGCCTTGTACTTAGCCTCGGTAGAAGACAATGCCACTATTCACTATTTCTTACTGATCCAAGAGAAGATACCTGAACCCAAAGAGAGACAATATCCATACATTGATTTCCTAGAATCAACATCTCCAACCCAATATGAGTCACAATGGCCAGCCAAGGAAGTGCCTGTACCATAGGTAATGCCATAATCAAGAGTGCCCTTCACATACCTGAGCACCCGCATCCCTGCATTCCAATGATTCTCTCGGGGCTTATTGGAGAACCTGATCAAAACACCAACAGCAAAACTGATGTCCGGTCTGGTGTTGCATAGATAGATGAGACTGCTGACCAACTTCTTGTACCTCCCGATGTCTGCTGGTGGTGAGGCATCCTCCATAGATAGCCTCGCATTTACCTCCATAGGTGTAGCTATCTCCTTGCACTCGAACATACCAAATGCCTTCAAGATCTCCCTTGCATATTTCTGTTGAGAGATGAAGACCTTGCCTGGCTCTTCAGACTTCAATCCCCAAACAGTAGTGCATCAAGCCTAAGTCTGTTATCTCAAACTCCGTGCTCAACGCGTATAGAACAATAATAGCATATTTTCCACCTTTCCTGTACACATACAAGTTAGCATTTGAGGCACATATTTTTAAGTTTAATTTATGAAAGAATTTGTCTATCCATTGGTACCATGCTCTTGGGGCCTGTTTCAGCCCGTACAGTGCTTTCTTCAGCTTACATACCTTTTTCTTAGAATGGGGGGCCTCAAACCCTGGTGGCTGAGCCATGTACACCTCCTCCTTGAGGTCACCATTCAAGAATTCTGATTTAACATCCATTTGATAAACTGGCCACCTTTTATGAGTAGCCACGGATAGTACTGTGTGAATAGTGGTCATTCTGGTAGTCGGAGTGAACGATTCCTGAAAATCAAACCCTTCAACTTGCGAAAATCCTTGTGCAACTAATCTAGCTTTGTACTTTTCCAAAGTCCCATCAGCCTAAGTGTACTTTACCTTCCAAACCCACTTGGTGCCAATAACCCTTTTGTTAGGTGGTCGATCTACCAGCTCCCAAGTTTCATTCTTGATGATGCTGTCATATTCTACTTGCATAGCGTTTTTCCAATCTTGGTCTGCAAGTGCTTCCTCCAAACTTGCAGGCTCCTTTACTTCTGCAATAATCTCAGCCATCAAGGCCATGTTGACTATGTGAGTAGAAGCCCTCCTTTGCTCCTCAATTCTCTGAGACCGCCGCCTTGGTCCATTTGCATGCTGCTCAACAGACATAGGCATCTGTTTATCATGGTCGTAGAGCTGCCTTACCCATCGCGGCAATGGCTTTTTTGGTGGTGTAACAACAGGTTGGTGACTTATACCTTCATCATCTGATATTTCCTCCTCCTTTATAGCACCTGGGATAGGTCCATAGTGAATTACCTCTTCGCTTGATGATAAGGTGGAAGAGCTCTTCACTACCTCCACTGCATGTGGCTGCTCCCTGAACACCACATCGTGGCTTGGTATGATCTTCTTTGCCTCTCGGTCATACAACTTATAGGCTTTCTTCTCATCACAATAGCCTAAGAAGATACATTTGGTGCTTTTTGGTTGTCGCTTGTTTCTCTCTTTGTCTGGTACATGCACATAGCATTCACACCCAAACGTTTTGAAGTGGGAGACAGATGGCTTCTTACCGCTGTAAGCCTCATGTGGTGTTTTACCTTTGAGTGCCTTTGTATAGCTGCGATTAAGGACGTAAACCGCAGTATTGACAACCTCAGCCCAAAAGTGGTTTGGCAATCTAGCAACTTTCAACATACACCTCCCCATCTCCACGGTGGTCCGCATTCGGCGTTCAACAACCGAATTTTGCTGAGGCATATGTGTGTCATTGTTTGTCGCTTGATCCCTTTGCTCTTGCAAAAATCTCCAAACTTTGTATAAACAAACTCACCACCACCATCCGATTTGATTTTCTTCACTTTTCTCCCTGTTTCATTTTCAACAAGCTGTAGCCATTCTTTAAATTTACCAAAAGCTTGAGCCTTCTTGCGAGGAAAGCACCCGCATCTTCCTACTATAGTCATCGATGATCAATAGAACATAGGAAGACCCCCCATAGTCGTCGACGATCAATAGAAAATAGGAAGATCCCCCGAAGGCCTGTGTAGGCATCTTACACACAAGTCAACATGCACCAACTCTAGAGGAGCGTTTGCTCTATTCTTGCTTTCTTGTGGGAATTCCTTTCTCTGTTGCTTGCCCATCATGCAAGCTTCACACGGTTCTTTGATTTTTGCTATTGCAGGTAAGTGAGCAACCATACCTTGCTTCTGCATCTCCTTCAGCACTGCAAATCTGATGTGGCTGAATCTTTCGTGCCAAAGTCTGCTTGTGCCCACTCCAGCAGAGGCTGTAAGAGCACTTAGCTCATACAGGTTGTTCCTCCTTACTCTTGTGCCAACAAGATTTCCAACACTATCCATAAATTTTGCTCCTGTCTTGTTGAGCCTCACCTCATGGTCAAGGTCCAGTTATGGAAGCAACTCATAGCAAATTCTCTTGATTTGTGGAACATATAGCACATTACATAGTTTCTTAACATCTCCATTTACAAAAACAAATGAGATCGTACCTGTACCCTCAATAGGGCATTTTGCATTATTTCCAACCATCACGGGTGATGGGTTCCTATAGAAGCCTGCATGGAACAATATAGACCCTTCTTGTAGGTCATGTAACAGGAGGCACCACTATCCAACACCCATGAATTAGTGGTTGAAGCTTCTTGAACTGAGGAACACTCTTCCTCAATCATGGCCAGAAATAGATCCAACTCTGCTTTCACTGTGTTAGCTGTCTCTTTCCCCTTATCTGTCTTCTTCAGGGTACCATTCTTTTCATCTGCTTTCTTGACCCAGCAATCTGCAATCACACGGCCCTTCTTCTTACAGTAGAAGCATTCTCCCTTAAACTTCTTGCCGCCCTTCTTCTTTTTGTCACCACTAGTAGAGGACTCATCTTTGGTGGAGGAACCACCTTTGCCTTTCGCAATGGTAGAGAACATAGCATCCTGATTGCCGCCTCCATCTTGAGCTTTAAGCCTCAATTCCTCCTCCATAAGTAAAGCACAGAACTTCTCAAATGACAATGGTTGGGGTCTCACCAATCCATTAAACCTTGGTGGACATATTCGGAGACACCACCGAGCTAGCTCTTCGCTAGTCTTTTGTATCCCAACACCAGCCATCTGGTCACGCAGATTTTTGATTCGGGTTATGAATGCCTCTGCTGTCTCTCCTTCATTAAACTTCTCAGCTACGAGCTGATTCTCCAGATTTTGGATCCTTGTTTGATTTTGTGTCTCATACTGACTCTTCAATATGTTCCAGGCCACAATTGCCTTAGATGTATGTTGAATCAAGGTCAAAACACTATTAGTAGTACTTGTAACCAGGGCACACAGAGCATCTGCGTTCCTATGTTTCCAAGCTCATAGAAGGTCAGCATTAGGAGGTATCATACTCCTCAGATTTGTTGGGTCGAGGGTTCCTTGTGGTTCTAGGTCAGTCCCAAGTACTGTCTCCAGAAGCTCATGAATCTAGAATAGCAATAATTTTAAACTTCCACAGAGTGTAGTTTGTACCATCTAGCTTGCCTTCAATGAAGGCTGGTGGACGAATCCTCAACGCATGGATTGTTGGTGCAACTGTAGCTGCTGAACTCGAGCCGCTTCCTATTGCCATCACTCCATATGCTGTTGAAGCCCTCACCTCTCTTCTACTCTTCGATCCTTAGAGCCGCTTGGGCTCTGATACCATGTTAAATTACATGGCGTAGCGGAATAGAAACTAGACAAAGAATAGAGAGTATACAACAAACTGGAGAGGAACAAAATTTTCCTTCAATACTAATGTAGTATAGATGATGGCTCCATCCACCCGTGCACTCCCACAGTGGAGCTTAGATGGCGATCTAGACAGATACTAGGTGAAGAGCTACTAGCTGGACAATCTCTGCTGGAAGATCTGATCTAGTACAATGGACTGAGGAGGTCGCCTCTTTATAGCTATGAGGGCGGTAGTCGAATCAATGTAGTTGGTGGAACCAACCAGTCAACCTAGTCGGTGAAGCCAACCAGTCAACCTAGTCGGTGGAACCGACCAGTCGTCCATGGAATATTTAGGGAATATTTCCTATACCGTCACCTCGGGGGCTCTCGCCCCCAAACCCCCACCTTCTCCTTCCTAATGGTTTAATGAGGCAAGCACATCAGATCTACTATCTACATGTCAATGTTGCTTTCATGAATACTACAAAGCAATAGAAGGACACAAGGTTCAAACACAAGGGCCATTGGGTGTGGCAGTCATCTATGATGTGGCACCACATATCATGTTCTTTTCACCATATTGCATCTCTAGAGGATAACTTTCATATTTTATGTATGCTACTGAGAGGATTGTTGTCTATGACTCCTCATTGGCAAGCTATGCTTTTATTTTTTTCTCTCTCAAACTAAGGGTTTGGTTATCGTCTCTCAAATCCTCCATTTTCTGTTTGCTTTTAGCAATGGTAGAATCAAAAGCCACTAGCTATTTTTGAACAATTTTAATTTTCTCTCAAAGCTCTAAGTAGGCATCTTGCAAGAGGGTCAATCTACCCTCCAATTCAACACAATAGGTAGCCTACCTCTCACCATTATCAATAGCCTTACCAAGTTTCTGCACAATGGCACATGCAATTGTTTTGTCTTTCTTGGAGTTGCTCTCTACCCGCCGATCTAAATCTTGGGTGTTTTTTTGGCCTTCAAGAATCCGAGCAACCCTCCTAATACCACTCTGGTTTCCTCACTATCCATTTGCATCTTGTTTTGATTGTCACGGATTTCTATGATTAATGTGTTTTGCATATCACAAAACGATTTAAAAGTGCCATCCTTTTTCATCTTCTGACTATCAAGATTTGCTACCATGGCATTGAGCGTTCTTCATTGGCTATCCTCTGTACCATGCTTGGCAGCTGCATTCATATCTCATTGGCCTAAGGTGATAGTGGAGAATTGAAATCAAGACTAGTTTTTAAGTTTCTTGACATGGCTATGGTGATCACCTTGAAATAGCAGACTTGAGCTCCAAACGGTTGCTCTAGTGCTATCCAAACTTGCTAGTACTCTGTGGTTCCTCAAGTATCTAGCAAGAGCCTCATTTGCTTTTTGAACTTCATTTTGCAAGCTTGAAACCTTGATTCCAATATCTTTATTAACTTGTGCAAGGGGGAATTCGTTCATGAGATCTTGTTTCTTCCATGGATGCTCTAAGAAACCAGCCTAAAAACTACCTCCAAGGACTTTCAGCATGTCCTCAACCATCATTGAGTTCATTTTATTTTGGTATTCCTACAAACAAAGCATCCCTCCTTCACAGTCACTTCGCTCAGATTTTCTGTTAAGATATTAATGGAGAGAGTGATTGCAAGACTGGCTAGGGCAGTGGATTGGATGTCATGGAGGAGCTAACTAGAGAGTGTTGGACCGTAGATTGTGCCTTTGCTAAGACTTCCATGATTAATATGAGGAATAAAAGTTGTAGGGAAAAGGCTTGCAAGGTGGAACCTTTTTGTGGATATGTGCCAAAAATGCTATTTTAAAGGAATTGTAATTCAAAAAGTGTGCAACTCTATAAGGGCTAATGGCCCTACCACTCAGTGTACCTGCAAATTTTTGCATTCTTTGTGTCCCCAAACATTACTTGAAATCCACTTGCTTGCCATCATGTCTCAAATCGGGCTATGTGATTGTTCGGGTCTTCTTTTTTGTGAACCTTGAAGTCAGCAAACTTGTACTTTATTCTTGTTGCATTGGGACTCATTCGAGGTACGATTGGAACAAGTCCTTGTGGTGGTACTAGATTTTGTGTTGGAATAGGATTTTATGTTGGTACTAGATTTTGTAATTTTGTTGTGGAACTAGATGAATTTAGGGTCATTGGTATTGTACAATTTTTGGTAGCACTGGTGATCTCCCTAACCTCCTTTTTTGGGTGAAACTGACCAATCACAGACTACTATGTGTGCTACTGTAGGCCTCATAGACTCATCTTCCAGGTCTTTTGGCATAGTTTCTAAATGCTTAGGTGTTACTATTTTGTTGTCCTCCTCCCAATAATCAAGATTAATGGTGCAGTTGGCCACCCTCATTTGAAGTAGGTCAAAGTGTAGCTAGCAATTGACTCTCCATTTAGAGTGCAAACATTTCAATAAGGGCTTGTGAATCTAGATCCTGTTGGTATATGTGCAATGCCCACCTCAAATATGTAACCACCAATGTTCCATAGTGCCCTTTTGTAAGGTCCCCATTATGAGGAGCAGCCATGGTGTGAGCACTGGACATTGGTAGCATCCTAGTTTTGACACTAGATGAGTTCTCATGGTGATTGTTTGATGGGTAGGAGATGGTAGAAGGAACAACGTACTCCTCGAGGGTTTGGGGGCAGTGCCCTCAATCCTAGGGGTCTAGGGGAAATGCCCCCAGTAGTGGGGTTTGAGGTCTACCAGTAGGCCTCGCCTCACAATGGTATGCCCTTCGTTGCATGCACATGAGCATTCACGTGTGAATTTGCTTAAGCACACATGGTCGATGGTCGGTGGTCAATGGTCTTTGGCCAGTGGAAAAATTCACGAAAACATGTGCCACCATCCTCACACTCAGTCACTCAATGTGCTAAGTCAATATGCATGTGCCCCTGCCAACCCATCAGTGTGGTGGAATCAGTCTACTACAAAGGGCTATATAAGGAACCACTTCTCAAGTCTCAACATTGAATGCCAAGACCCCTACCTCAAGTCCTCCATCCAGAGTCTGTCTCTCCATCAAAGCTCTACTGGAGAGCGCACGGGTGGACAACACCATCAGTTGTATCTTATTTGCTGATATGAAATTTTTATTCTACTCTATTGTGTCTATTCTTTGGTTATTGTAGTATTGTTGTTGTCAAACGATCTCTCCGCTACGTCATATTTCTATAGATCCCTCAACAATTGCTTTCCTTAGCTACCCTCGGCTGTAGCATTATGGATCAGTGTTTGTACTTCTTCATCCACTAATAGTGGATTGTTGAATTTGCTATGGACACTGTACTATAGTGTATGACTTTGCTCATGTTAGATCTGCTCCTATCATATTTAGTCTTGAAATCATGTCCAATGGGATAGTTGGAAAAGTTTAGATGCACTTTCAGAATATAGACCAGACACTCATTGTCTTAAATTTGCCAATGCATCTAGATGAGAAAAATGTAAGAAGACCCTTCAATGCAATTAAATAGAGGGAGCTATGAATTAGAAAGAAATTGGAGAAAGCTCATAGTCTACTACATAGTGTTGCTTGTGTCCTTGATCCAGAGTGGTGAAACATGAAACTTGAAGAGTCTCCTAGTGTCATGAATGATTTCCATAAGGTTGTTTGAGCATATTATCCAAAGGATGTTGCATTTATCAGTTGTTACAATGAACTCACTAAGTATGATGCAAAGTGGATTTGCGTCACCTAATGTACAAGCACTAGTTGGCACTCAGTTGGCAAAAGTATGCCTGCATGGTAATGGTGGATGATGAATGGCACTACTTGTGAACTCTACATCCAATTGCTATCAAGGTTTTGACACAACCATGCTAATGGTAATGGTGGATGATGAATGGCACTACTTGTGAACTCTACATCCAATTGCTATCAGGGTTTTGGCACAACCATGCTCCAACTCAGGTGCAAGAGGAATTGGAATTACTAGAAGCACATACACAACACTTTCGGAAATAGGGTCATAGAAGATCAAGCCAAGAAGTTTTTATATATTGTAATGATAAAATGTTAACTACCTTAGGAGATGCAGGATATGATGAGAAAGCTTTGAAATGGACATATCGTGTCATTCTTTTTTCCACCGCTTGCAAAGACTTTCTTCCCATTAGTTAAAGTGCCATCATTGCACTTAGAACAATTGAGGAGGAGGCCAAGGAAAAAGGGGATACTAGTGAGACGAGGACAATAAGGAAGAGGAGGGTGAGGATGATCTTATTGGCCTTTTAAACCACAACATGACAAGCATGATGAGCAAGATGAGACAATGATGATTACTTTTATCCTATCTCCTTGATGATTGAATTTTAGTGAACTCTTTGAAGTGTTAAGTTTTAACAGATGAGATAAATGGGTTCTCTCCTTCTCTCTCTCTCTCTCTCTCACACACACACACACACACACACACGCACGCACGCACGCACGCACGCATGCACGCACACACACACACACACACAGAGTCCAATTGTCCCACGTGTGTAGGGAAATGTGCCGGTGCAGACGGATCATCAATCAGAGGTCACGGTGGAAATATATGAGCGAATTAGTGCAAAAAGAGGCCCACACGGGGGTGCAAATTAATGATTGCTAGGGATTCCAAAATGTGTGCAATGGGCTATAAAAATGCCATGTGGTGTGGTGTTTCAGTGTGTAAAACCATGGTTCAAACGGGGTCCAGTTTGGGTCCCAAACGTGCGAGATATGAAGGGTTAAAGTATGGGTTAATTGTGCCCTTTTTGTGTGGGGCCCTTGGTCTAAATTTTGGTGTGAATGTGCTTTAAGTCTAACTGAGGAAACTGGTCCCAATTAGTCTATCTCACCTCTTATCCTAACTTTCTAGTTAGTATAACTATCTAGTTATGATCACTAACCTAACTAGCTACAGTTAGGTATACTAACTAGAGTTACTCTCGATCATTGTTTTCTTGGGTGTAGCCATTTTTGGTGAGGTTCAGGGACTTTTTTGTATATGGGTATCTTGCATGACCCATAACTTATGCATTGCTCAATGGAATTCGGTAAACTTTGTCTTCAAGTTGTAGTACACATTCCAAACTTCAACGTGAGAGCAAAAAATTATGGAATAAGGATTTGGAACAAAGCCGTTAAAGCATTACAAGTGCTATGTTGCATGTGAAGTAGCATGCATCCTAAAGACTATAGGATATAGCAATTTATTCAAAAACATCAAAATTTTGTTCTATACATACGTGCAACTAAGTAATCATTCTAAAGTACACTATGTGAGCTTCTCCTCAACCCAAGGACACACCTAAATGAGATCATTATGCATGGGTTAATGGGCCTCTAATGTTGCGCTAAAGTGATGCATACCCATTTGAGGGCACACTCCATAACTTCTTTTTTATTTGTTGAAAACCAAAACAGATTGAAAATTTGGAATCCAAACTATTAGGACTAGTGCATGGTGGTCTTAAAACATTGATAGTTGTTGGTATTGGTCTAGATTCACCCTAAAATGGAAGGAGTTGGAAAAGTGCAATTTGCGCATGTGAAAATATATTTTAATAAATCCAACACTATTTACAATTTTGAATTGTTTCTTTTTCCATGCACTTGCTTTCTATATGGCTCATAAGCATGCCAAAGTTCATTGCATTTAATAATACACAGCACCAAACCCGATAGCGTGCCCTTTGGCCTATTTGTGTTTTCAAGCATTCTAGGCCACATTGCACTTGTTTGGGATATCCAATTCTACTGACGTGTATTGTTGAAGGGGGAAAAATCAACGGCTGAAATTTCACTACTCCCACAAATTTTGAATTTTCACACCTCTCGGCCATCAAATCTTAGAAGATTAAGTACCTGCAACCTTCCCCTGCCCTACAAATGCCCTGCAACTTGAACACACCTTGACGTGACCTTGCACAGACTTTGGTTTGCCATTGTCTTCTTTCGAGTAAGTTGTCTTCTATTCTTTGCTTGCCTCACCAGCTAGCTTCTCTATGTTTTAGTTTGGCATTATCATCTTTCATTGATCGTCACCATGGCAACATGCAACTCACCATGGCTTACAAGAGAAGCAAACAGAGGCTGTGATATAGAAAAGCTGAAAAAGCTTGGTCAGGGCACAAGGAATAGAAGACTCCTTGTAGAGCAGTAGGAAGAAGTTGTTGCAGATGCATGCATTCGATCATTGCCATCAGAGTAAAGAAATCGAGCTATGATGTCATGATTGGTGGTAGCATTGGAGGAAGCAACATCAGGCCATTCACGTAAATACCATTCTCGAGTCTTCACAAGCTTTAGCCTGCACTCTAAAGTTCATAGAGTGACAATCCTACCAACACCTTATATTTTCGTGCCAAAACGTCACCACTATTGCAATGACTTTCGCACTTAGACTGTCTCTCCTTTTTTTGCGTTCTATTAAAGCCCATAGACTACTCGGATCGAGATGATCAGCCATTGCTTACACTCTTCATGCATCTCTTGAGAGTTTCTCTAAATAACAAGGACATCTATAGAAAGCAAACGGGATACAAGATGTTTGACGAGCACATCATACACATGCTTGATACAACGCATGTCAGTGGTTGCCTAAACCCTCCCGGTGGTTGCTTGTGATTGAGCTTTGGGATAGTTGACTTGTTTCATTTCTTGATACAACGTAGATCAGTGGTGGTTGCCTAAACCAGCTCGGTGGTTGTTTGTGATTGAGCTTTGGGATAGTTTACTAGGTTAGCCTGGACTTAATGTGATTGTCCTAAACCAGCCCGATGGTTGGAATATCATGCAACCGTGTGGCTGGTTCAGCTCAAACACTAAATCTGGGCTAGCTTGGACTTAATGTTATTGTCCTAAACTAGCTCGGTGGTTGGAACATCATGCAATCATGGTTGGGTCATCTCAAATGCCAGTAATGTGATTGTTCTAAACTAGCCCGATGGTTGGGATATCATGCAACCGTGTGGTTGGTTCAGCTCAAACACCAGAGCCATGCTTAATGTGATTGTCCTAAACCAGCTCGATGGTTTGAACATCATGCAATCGTGATTGGGTTAGCTCAAACACTAGTTAAGGCTAGAGGAGGTAGGCACTGGCGAAAGGAGGTAGGCACTGGCAACAAAATGCATTTGTGTTGGTTTAGGATTACCTACAACCCCCACAAAATATAACCTTTAGTAAATCCCAAACAACCACCGTGCTTGTTTCAGTAAATCCCAAACAATATACTAATCCCAAAAAACCACCGAGCTTGTTTTAGTGACAATGACTATGCATGAGGGACCATCTATTTCATAGGTTCAGGTTAGCATTCAGTCAGAATCAGATTGTAATAACAATGACTGTGCATGAGGGACCATCTAATTCACAGACCCAGATTAGCATTGAGCTAGAATTATACTGTAATAATAATGACTTTGCATCTAGTTCACAAGCTTAGATTAATATTCAGTCGGTTTATCAGGCTGTGATAACAATAGTTTAGAATGAGAACTAGCATTAAGCTGAGATAGACTGTAAGAACATATCACATGGTTAGAATTACCATCTAATCGCACGTCATCAGTGAAGCAGTTATAAGAAAATAGAACCTTCAAATCCAACTAAATGCAACATTTTCAAATTATAAGGTCTAACTGAGTGAAGCAATCATATCCAAGGACAGATAAATGGCGAATTATTGCTTTAAAATTGAAGTTATATAGGAAATCCAAATGTATAGTCAGCCCCTAAAGTTATATACCCAAGTAGTATACAACCAAGTTTCACTCTTCTACATTTTGAAAAGAGACCACCATTGTATCTAAGTATGGATAAATACAAAGACAATTTACTCTTTTTTTTATAAAGAAGACAATTTACTACTTAACTCAAGTTCGATTGAAAAGCCGACTATATTAGAGGGGTGGTTAGCCCCTAAAAAAGTCCGAGGTAATATATATCCAAGATTCCAAGAGATAAAGTCCAAGATCTTTGAAAGACTTTATATTTACGCAAGGATTCCAGGACGCAGGCTCGACACTTTGCACAGTGGGAGCCTTGAGGAACATACTTCGCAAACTATGGGTTCTTATAGTATTGAAGGCCTTCCCACAGTTCCTCATGCAATATGACCATCTTCTGAATGACACTTTTGGGAACTCTATGTTTATCCTCCAAGCAATCAATCTCATCTAGGCTAATCTTGGGTTGTCGAGGGACCCCTTGCGAAATGGCTTCATCAAGCTCAGGACAAGCGGCAAGAAAAATGTCATTGCCTCTGTGGCTTTCCATCTCTTTTCCTCGGTTACTCAAGACCTGTCGGGTTTTTTAACTAGTTTGCTCTCATGCTATCCAAGATGTAATTGTTCACATATTCTAATATGTCAAATCAAGTCGTCTTGACATGCTCAACGATGTAATCCAGTGAGATCTTTGCCATCTTTGAAGACCTGTGTACTGATAGATTCCCCACACATTACATTGATGAATATGACAGGTTAGTTGTATGATAGTTAACGCTAGAGGAGGTAGGCATTGGCAACGAAATGCATTTTTGTTGGTTTAGGATTAACTGCAACCCCTACAAAATATAATCTTTAGCAAATCCCAAACAACCACCGTGCTTGTTTTAGTAAATCCCAATCAATAAATCCCAAAAAGGAAAAATATAAATCCCAAACAGCCATCGAGCTTGTTTAAGTGACAATGACCGTTCATGAGGGACCGACTAATTCATAGGTTCAGATTAGCATTTAGTCAGAATTAGACTATAATAACAATGATTGTGCATGAGGGACCATCTAATTCACAGGCTCAGATTAGCATTGAGTCGGAATCAGACTGTAATAACAATGACTTTACATGGGGGACCATCAAGTTCACAAGCTTAGATTAGCATTCAGTCAGTGTATCAGGCTGTAACAATAGTTTAGAATGAGAACTATTGTTATTACAACCTGATGAACCGACTCAATGCTAATTTGATGTCCTGTTTTGATCTTTCCTTTCTTCAGTTGACTGTAATAACAATGACTTTGCATGAGGGCCATCTAGTTCACAGGCCACCCATATTAGCTTTTTTTTATGACCAAGAAATTCTCCCATGGCAATCATCTAATCGCACATCATGGCTAGACGATGATGTATATGACCGCCTTTGTTAGGCTGGGCTACCATCAAAGTTGGGAGTATGTGCCACCACTCCTCCCCCCTCATCCCATTGAATTATTATGATCTTGGCTCCGATGACGGAGAAATTCTCCCATGGCAACCATCTAATTGCACATCATGGCTAGACAATGATGTATATGACCGCCTACGCTAGATTGGGCTACTAGCAAAGCTAGGTGTATGTGCCACCACTTCTCCCCCCTCATACCATTCAATTATTATGATCTTGGGTCCAATGACCAAGAAATTCTCCCATGGCAACCATCTAATTGCACATCATGGCTAGACGATGATGTATATGATTGCCTAAGCTAGAATGGGCTACCAGCAAAGCTGGGTGTATGTGCCACTGCTCCTCCCCCCTCATCCCATTAAATTATTATGATCTTGGCTCTGATGACCAAGAAATTCTCCCATGGCAACCATGTAATTGCACGTCATGGCTAGACGATGATGTATATGACTGCCTACACTAGGCTAGGCTACCAACAAAGCTAGGTATATATGTATCCACTGTTCCTCGCCCCTCATCCTATTAAATTATCATGATCTTGGATCCGATGACCAATAAATTCTAGCGTGGAAACCATCTAATCGCATGTCATGGCTAGACGATGATGTAGATGACTGGCTACGCTAGGGTGGGCTACCAGCAAAATCCAGCTGGTCAATTGTGTGCTCTTAGCAGTGATAGGCATCCAGAGTCACACAATTGACACAAGAAACGAAGGGGGAAAGAGTGGGAGGGCAGCAATTCTAGCTATATAAAGGCCTTAAGGGCAGAGAAACAATTCACCGCACCCAGGAAAATTTCTCTCCTAGCCCCTTCCACGATCTCTCCAAGCCCCCTTCTACCCCTATGATGAATCTTCTGCTACAACCTCGATGCCCCTTCATAATGCTACCCAAGTCATGGGATCCATTATTTGCCTTGGCTCTCCATCCTGAAACACTCCACCAGCCATAGCCATGACCAAGGGAGTTGCAGGATGGAAAGCTAAGGGAAACGGGTCATCGTTGTTCCATCAGGCACTGGCAGAGAACTCACCTTGGTGATGAGACTCTCATAATTGAGCACAACCTTCGGCACTGGGGAAGGAGAACTAAACTTGGTGATATGCTACAACACATTGAGAGCATGCATCAGTGTGCTAGAGCTCACCACCAGATTGAGTTCCCTGACCACTGTTGAATGTTCTACTCGATTGAGCTCACTGCCAAGTTGAGCTCTCTCTGCCAGTGCCTTGAAAGAAGCAATTCTTTGATAACCCCGCTAGTGCCTTGAAAGAAGTTGCTATGACAAAGGCAATTCCTTCAAAGTCTTGAAAGAAAAACCTCATGAACAACCATGTTGCAGGATGGGGAGCCAAGGGAAATGGGTCATTGTTGTTCCGTGAGGCACTGGGAGAGAACTCAACTTGGTGTTGAGCCTCTCATAATTGCACACAACCTTTCGCACTGGGGAAGGATCTCAACTTGGTGATAAGCTCTAACACACTGAGAGCATGCGTCACTATGCTGGAGCTCACCACCATATTGAGTTCCATGTCCGCTGTCGAATGTTGTGCTCGATTGAGCTCACCTCTCAGTTGAATTCCCTTTTCCAGTGCCTTGACTTTTGAAGTTGCTATGAAAAAGGTTATTTCAATTATGAGGTGCTCGTATTGTCCCCTACATACAAGGCACCAGGTCAAAAGTGTAAGAAAGTGCTAACAAGGGCAAAACATGACACCTAGTCTTGCCAGAGTGGTGGTGTTGACAAGTGCTTAAAGAAGTGTCACAAAAACAAAGTGCTAGCATCTTTGTATGTAATCTGTTTTGTTAAATGTTTGCTTCGAACGTAATTTATTTTGTTTCAATTTCGATGTAATACTATTATTGCAAAAACTATCGGATGTAATTTCTTAATGTAATTTCTTTTGTTTCAATTTCAATGTAGTACCATGATCGCCAAAACTATTGTTGGCTGTTACTTCGATAGTGAAAGTGGCTCTAATGAAGAACAAATGGCATATTTTTGACCTCGTTTACGTTTTACTGCAACCATAGGGATCGTTGCATAAGAAATTGTTAAAAAAACTGTTCTCACTGTAGTGAAAATGGTTCCAATAACCAGCGCGGTGCTTTAGAACTATGATAACTCCAATAATCGGTGCAATGGTTGCAAGGAAACTATAATAAATTGTAAATGTCTACATTTTCCTAAGAACGTGTGCGGTGGTTGAGAAATTGTTGCACAAGGAGTAATATGACTAAAATATCTCTAAAATAACACTATTTTCCTTGGTTTAGAACTAAAATAGCTCCAACATCCAGTGCAGTGGTTGCGGATATGGACCTTGAGGGGTCCTATTAGAGATTGACATGCCACAGTGGTCTTCATGCCAATGTGGTGGTCGCTCCATGCCAACATCATTGCTTGAACCAACACTGTGGTCAGCGTAGCAAAAGATTGTGTTGCGCAGCGATAGATGGCGAAGCTGCGTAATGACAGGTGGCAAGGCAAAAGTTTTATGCTGTTGTCAGGCCAACATGGTTGTGGTCGAACCAGCACGGTGGTCAGTGCAGCAAAAGATTGTGTTGCACAGTGACAGATGGCAAAGCTGCGCAAGCAAACATGGCAAGGCAAAGGCTATGTGATGTAGTCAGGCCAGAGCAACAGTCTCTGTGCTCATGAGTGAATTCATATCGTGCCATGTGTCAAGCTCTACGCTATTGACCATGATAAGATTGCGTCTCATTATTACACCAGTGCGCATTCATGACATCGGAAAAATTTTTGGTGAGAGCGCGGGTCCGCGCAAAATTCAAATATTCACCCAGAAGTGCATCACGTCGCGGCCCCAAAATGGCCCCGAAAATAATTCCGTGATTGGCTACACCCAAGCAAACGTTGACCCATCTATTAACTGAAGGACAGTTAGTCTAACCTAACCAAAATGTACTAATCCACCCTAGATTATCCTAACCTAACTATAAGCCTAACTAACTACAATTAGTTAAATTAACTAAGGGAGGTTAATTCTAACTTAACCGTATTCACTAACCTAACCTACCTTACTAACCTAACCTATCCTACTAATTTAACCTATTTCAGGGCTTTTTAAATAAATAATATAAATTAAAAAAACCAACGGCCGTCAAGAGGGGAGGGGGGTTGTCACGGGGGTGGGGGTGGGAGTCGATGGAGTGGGGAAGAGGGAGGAGGGGAGAAGGCCGAGTGGAGGAGAGAGAGAAGGAGGTGCGAGGGGAGGAGGCACAGGAGGCAGGGTGCGGGGAGGAGCTACAGGCGGCACGGAGGGTGACGCACAAGGGGGGGTGGTGGTGGAGATGGAGAGGGGGTGGGATGGAGGGGGGGTGGTGGAGGGTGGGGGTGGCGGGTAGAGGGGGGCGGTGGAGATGGAGGGGGGGGTGGCCGGGGGGTGGAGGGGGTGGTGGGGGGGTGGTGGGGGTGGGGGGGTGGTGGAGATGGATGGGGGGGGGGGGGGAGAAAGAGGGGTGGGGGGGTGGAGGGGATGGAGGGGGGATGGTGGGGGGTTGGTGGTGGAGGAAACTTGATGGACGAAAAACTTTGACGGAAATCCAAAGGGAGGAAGAGATGGTCACCTTAACGCTCTCCAAGTCTCTCAATGTAATAGGATTCTTGAGGGCGAATAGATAGTGGGTGGATGGCTAGGTTATCACTGCGAGAAGGGCTCAAAATAACTCACCATGTGAGGATGGGAGTAGGGTGGTGGTCGATGGAGAGGGATGAGGGTCTTGCGTAGGGCTCGAAATGGGGAAGAGGATGGAGGCTAGATGTGAAAGAAGAAGAATGAGGGGGTGGAGTGGGTTTTATAGGAATGGGTGTAGGGTTAGGGTCAACTCCTAAACTCTTCCTATGCCATAACATTTCATGGTTAGCTTGGATCGCTCTTCTGTAAAAAGGTGAAATGTCTGAAATTGCGATCTCTACGCATTCGTGGCCATTACCTAGCCTGATTTGTTCTTCAAGTGGCTTCTTTTTAAGAAATAAAGAAAATTTCTTAAGATAGTAACCCAAGGTTGATGCTTGGGGTTGATATGTTTGGCTAGAGTTGGGAATTGTTTTTTTACTCTCCTTGCTCTTAAGTGTTATGTTCATGAAAGTTCGTAGTAGTTCGTATTTTACACATACTTGCATATGTTTATTCATTACTTGAGACGCTAGTCTCCCCGACAGCGGTGCCAAATGTTGGTTCTTTCCCATGGCTTCCATAGGAAGAGTAAGGTATTCTCAGTATGCAGGGTTCGGAGGCTTTTTATCACCTATAGGTATATCGGTGTTGCCGTTTGTAGTATAAGTGTAGCTTAGGACCTCGGGTCGTATTCCGGTGAGAGACATAGGCTTAAGTGTGGTAAGCAAACATAGTGCATGCATGTGTGAAAGGAACGTGCATCATCATGGTTGGGGTAATGAAGGCTTTCGCCTTCATTGGGGGTTTAAGGGTTTAGGAGGAGTTTCAAGGTTAGAGGGAGCTTCAAGGTTTAGAAGGAGGTTCCAAGGTTCAAAGAGAGGTTCCAAGGCTCAAGCTTTAAAAGAGGTTCCAGGGTTCAAAAGGGGTTCCAGGGTTTAGAAGGGGTTTAAGGGTTAGAAGGAGGATCCAAGGTTCAAGATAGAGTACATGGTGGAGAACTCGTCTCCCTCGTAGATCATGGAGGTCAAGGGTTGAGGGACTAAGGGTTTAGGGGGAGCATAGGAGTGGGAAAGGAAGAAGGTGTAAGAGCATGGGGGGGAAGGAGAGAGAGGAGAAAGGAGGAGGAGGGAGGAGGAGGAGAGAGGAGGAGGAAGGAGGAGGAGGAGGAGAGGGGAGGAGGATTTTCAAGGTTAGGACATGCTTTTGGACGTGGAGTGCAAGGAAGCATGGACACTTGGAGACAATTTCGTATCTATGAGACCTAGTAAGCATGGCATTTGTTTCAAACTCAAACCCTTTAGGATTTGGAAATTGTCTTTGCGGGCTTCTATGCAAGTATCCTTTTTTGTCCTATTGGTTCCAAGGTTTGAATATATAATTGGGAAAGTGGATGCTCACCAACCTCCTCATGTATCTTGTGATTGCCTTCCTGTCCTCGTGTCTTGTATAACCTTCCCAATGCTGTTTACTCTGTAGGAAGGGTCCTTGAGCAAAGAAAAGTCCAAAGGATTCACAGTGGATGGAGTAGTAGAGCTAGAGCGAGGGGTGGAGCGAGCGCTTAAGGAGCGCGGTGTAAGGGAGCGAGTGGTCTTTGGGGTGCTGTGGCCTATGAGTGGAGAGGGCAAGGGACCTGACTAGTATTGCGTCTCATGAGGAAGGAGAGACCTATAGGGATGCGAGTGTGCAGACTCATCTACATCCCTATGTGAGAGGGAGGGGAGAAAAGAGAGAATGGAAGAGGAAAAGAGATAGCCAAAAAGGGAAGAGGATTGAAGAGGAAAAGAGAGGGGGAAACAGGGAGGGAAAAGAGAGGAAAAGAGAGGAAAAGAGAGGGGGAAAGAGAGGATATTGCAAGAGGAAAAGATAGGTGAGAAAGAGAGGAAAAACATTAGGGGAGAATTGGGGTCTCAAAAGGGCCTCATAAGGAATGGATTAAGCTAAGACCAAGTGAACCCACTATGGTAACCCATGGGCTAAGGGTCCCCTAGCATTTACTCAACTGGCATGGGTACCTTTATTGTGAAATTGATCAACCTTGGCCCTTGGATGGAGGTGGATGGTGGATGAATCAAAGGCCTAGGATGCTCAAATTGGTGGGAGGCACCTTTGGTGGGCTCCAAACTGGCAAAGGTTGACAAAATAGAGGTGTAATAAAGGGGGAGAGGTCGTTATTTGTTGTGAACCATTAGATCTAGGATAGATCTAATGGTGGAGATCAAATAATCCAATCAAGGGCCTAAATCTAGGCACATTTTGGAGGGTGTACATGGAGCACTTTAGATCGGTGACTAAGATCTAGGCATATAATGGATGGCTCGGATTTGACGGCTTTTTCTTGCATCTCCACCATTGGATCTCCTTGAGATCAATGGCCCGAATGCCAGCGCCTTTTGCTTGCATCTCCACCCTTAGATGTATTTCTAGATGGATGGCTCAAAATGAACCCCCTTCTCTTTTGATCTCATCCATTAGATCCTGGACATTTTCAAGGCTTTAGATTTGATCCTTCTATCCTTTGATGGTATCCATTGGATCTACACCTTGATCTAATGGCTTGGAGGGTTCTACCACAAGTTTGAATGTATCCCTTGGATTGTAGATGAGATCAATGGATGGGAGTGAAGATCACGGGTCTAAACCATGGGTGAGAGGTCTACCCACCCATAAATGCTCAACATGTCCTTTTGTACAACTTAATGTACCATTGCCCCACACAAAGGAGCACTCTCATTAGTACACCTCAAATCCCTCTCTAATCCCTTGAAATTAGGAAACACTAATTAGAGGCCCTTTTGAGACCCCAAATCTCCCCTAATGAGAGAAGAGAGGAAATAAGAGAAGAGACAATAAGAGAGGGGAGAAGAGAGGAAATAAGAGAAGGGAGAAGAGAGGAAAAGAGAGAAGAAAAGAGAGGGGAGAAGAGAGGAAAAGAGAGGGGAGAAAGAGGGAGGGAAAAGAGAAAAGAGGAGTGAAGGAAAAGAGGATGGAAGAGGAAAAGAGAGGGGAGAAAGAGAAAAAGAGAGGATGCATGACGGAAAAGAGAGGGAGGGTAGAAAAGAGATGGGAAAAGAGAGGATGGAAGAGGAAAAGAGACAGCAAAAAAGGGAAGAGGATTGAAGAGGAAAAGAGAGGGGAAAAGAGGGACGAAAAAGGGAGGAAAAGAGAGGGGAAAGAAAGGGAAGGGAGAAAAGAGAGGGGAAAAGAGAGGATGGAAGAGGAAAAGAGAGGCAAGAAAGAGGGGGGAAAAGAGAAGAGAGGGGAGAAGAGAGGAAATACGAGAAGAGAGGGGAGAAGAGAGGAAAATAAAGAAAAAAAGAGAGGAGAAAAGAGAGGATGGAAGAGGAAAAAGAGGGGAGAAGGAAAAGAGAGGAGGGAAGAGGAAAAGAGAGGGGAGAAGAGAGGAGAAGAGTTCCTACGCCCATCACTGCAGCTAGCGCTTAAGGTGCTAATTGCAGGCCAATGCATTCATGAAAAGAAAAATAGGAAAGAGAGGAAGCATGTTCTCACCTGGAAATGACGTGTCCTGGCACCCGATGATCCTGCTCAGAAGAGGACTCGGTGTTTTGTGTTTATTGCCCTATAAAAGAGAGGAAACATGCCATTTTAAGAAAACTAATTAGTGAAAGGAGGAGTTGGAAGAAGCAACATTCTAAAGGGTATTGATTGAGGAGACAAAGAGACGCCTACAAACAAGAGAGAAAGCACAAAAACAATAGGTAGAGCTTTCATACTCTTCTCTTCAAGATTATTTTTCATGTATTGTTTCTTCCTTTAGAGAAAGAAAAGGAAAGGAAAGGAGGAGAAGAGACCAAAAAAACTTAAAATAGAAGGGGAAGAGAGGAATCCTTACCTTGAGATGGAAAGGGAGCTACGGCAAGTCTTGTAGGTGCAGAGGGACAATGTAGGAGAGGATGGAGAGGTGGGAGGAGGAGGGAGGAGGCAGGAGGCAAGGGTTGCGGGCGATCGCGGGCAAAAAGTGAAAGCGAGGGAGGAGAATGCATGAAAAGTAAAATGGCATCACGGGACGAACAACGCAGGTTTTTGGTTCCCAAAATTCATCGGTATGACTGAGGGTATATAAAAATAGAGCGTCGGTAAAAATAGAGCATCGGTATGGACATCGGTATAGTCATCAGTATATACCCACACCCATACCAACAAAAACAGGGTTTTTCGAGGGTTTGGGGTTTAGGGTTTTTGGGGAGGCTTAGGTGAATTTAGGGGGTGAGTGGGTGTTTGAAGGGATTTAGGGGGATTTAGTCGCCGGGGTGTTTGTTGGAAGAGAGGGGATTAGGGGGTTTGAGGGAATTTGGGCGATTTGGGTGTTTGACTTGACTTGGGGGGATGGTTGTGGATGTGTGTAGGTGGAGAGGATGAGTAGTGAAATAGCTCATTGGATAGGTGGCCACCTCTCCGGAGTTTGGAGTGGCTTCATGAGAGATTGCCTTGTCCTTGCACGCATTGCAGGCGAGCGGTTCACCATCAGTACCGTATTGTCATGCGCCACTTGCAAATGTATGGAGAGGTGCCACCAGAAGATGATATTGTTCGACATGCTAGTGCATCATTGGTAAACCAATGATATTTGAATGATTCATGGATAATTATATTGCTTGTCCTTGTTGCACACACTAACCTTGCATCATTGTATTATACAAGATGAGGAGAGCAGTGAGGGAGCACATGCACCACCACCATAGTTCGACCAAGATGATCTTGAGGATGATCCTCTAGAGGAGGACGAGGGCATGGTGAATATGATGGATTCTTTTTTTGGAGGCACCACAGGAGATGGGGGTGAGATGTCTCAGCATGAGACCATGATGCAAGGTTTGGCATCAACACTGTTGTGTGATGGTGCGAGGATGTCAAAACTACGAGCTTACCTCTCGAACTTGAATTTTCAAGCAAAGTATGAATGGTCAGACACAAGTGTCTCGGCCTTGATGAGGTTTGGAGCCTTGATCTTAGTATCTTGTTCCTAATTGTTTTGATTAGTTAGTATCTCATCAACAAGTCTCTTGGATATGCAAACGGTAATAGGTTGCTTCAGAAGATGTTGCCTATCCCAAATATCATGCCCAATTCCAAAGATGAAGCCAAGAAGATGTTGACAATGGTTGGGATGGATAATGACACCATCCACGCTTGCCCTAATGATTGTATTTTGTTTCGTCACTCACGAGTATGGCGATTTGGTTAATTGCCCGGAGTGTGGACTACAGCGCTACAGACAGAACTTGTTGGGAGAGACGATCCCAGTGAAGGTCCTGAGATATTTTCCCATCATCCCTAGAATATAGCACATGTTCAGATGCAACTCCATTGTGCAACTGATGATGTGGCATGCTACACACTGGTCCACCGATGACACTTTGAGCATCCCAGCAGATTGTGCTCCTTGGAAGCACATAGACAACATGTGGTTGGACTTTGCGAGGGAGCCACACAATTTACATTCGGGGCTCGCAATGGATGGCGTGAAACCTTTCGGTTTATGCTCCACATCTTGGGTGACATGGTCCATAGTCTTGGTGAACTACAATATCCCACCATGGCTAATAATAAAGAAGGGACACCTCATGCTTGTCCTACTTGTGCCTAGGAAGTACAAGGCCAAAAATATGGACGTGTACATGGCACAAAGTTTCTTGCATTCATGGATCCCGATATGCCACATGCTTGGAACATCAAGGACAATGATCGTGTCATTGCAGATGTTCCCCAAGGTAAAGGGGTTGAAAGAACATGAGCGAAGAGCAAAGAGAGAAATTCAATAAGTTTTGTGTTTTCAATAGTCCCGAGATGCAAAGAAGGGCGGAGAGACATAAAGAGGCCAAAGCAAAAAGAATAAATGCCTAGGGGGGTCACTCTTCATAAAACAGATATAGCATGTGTGAGCAAGCATGTATTAAAAATACCCCTATTCTTTAATTTTTACGTTTGAGGACGTAACCAATCCGGGAGCTTGTAGTTGGATGTATGCCACATGTAAGATTTTAATATTTCTACTTAATTTGGGTATTTATGTTTGAGTGTATGTGGCTGCTGGCCTCTGGAGATGAAGAGGTTGTTTATATTTTCTTTTGAGGGACCACGTCCTCTGGGGTGCAAGGTGCTATGTGCTAAATTCAAATTGCTATGTGCAAAATTCAATTGTCTAAAAACAAAAGGGGTGGTTATATGCTAAAAGTACAAAATTCAAATAAAACATATTCTGAGTACTCTTTCAATATAGCTACATGGCAGATCTAGTTGGCGATGCTAGAGCCGTTCTCCTATCGGGCAGTGCTAACAAAACGAACCAACCAACCCAATTGACTAGTATACAAGGCGTCTTAATTATCCAAACGCACGCGGTTGGAAAATACCCTAATGTGATGTTTTCAAGCGCATTCGTTTGAACTATTTTCTACATCCCATCTTGCAAATGCAATACTTATGTGCAGCAGTCGCAAGTGCATGTTGCCAATGCCTTTAAACCTGCTCATTGTGAGCGAGTCTCGGTGCTCTGCATAGTGCCAGTTGACGGGAATCTGGTGCTTTGAGTGACCATGATTTCTCGAAATGTATGGTCGTGACTAGTTACAATGTGGAATGTCTGCCAAGCACTTTCCGCCATGAGTAGCTGCCAGTTGTAATTTGGAAACATGGAAACGACGCTGGAGCCCAATTACTAACACTCTTCCGGGGCAACTGAGGATCCAAAGTTGCGCAGGAACCATGGACCCGTCACCCTTGTCCAGTAGGCTGTCACTAGAAGGCTCCGCGTCCCATCAACTTTGATCAGCCTAATCCGGGACGCGCATCACGAGCGTAGTCAGAAGTAGCGCATATTAGAAATGACAGCTCAATAGCTGGCAATTGTTTGCCACAAACTAGAGAATCGTAACAGGCAGCAACGTAACTTTGGTCGGTTGTCGGGGGTTAGAAAAGGAGTAATGGCACATCAAGCTTACAACGATTAATGGGGTCGAGGACGTTTGCTGCCAATTCAGTCAATAAAAGAGTAGCGATTCAGGCTACTTTCGCGTTGGACCGGCAGGGGCATCGCCCTACAATGATGTGCTGTTGCACAGTATTTTTCTTTTTCTTCTGATAGCCTTCTTGTGGGTTGTCGTTGTGAGGGTCGATCACGCTTGCTGCGCTTCGAGGGTCCCGGAAGCACTAGTGATCGCCGAGTAAACAAACGGAAGAACTGAAAGTAGGAAGAACACCAGCCGTCAAGTCAGGGCTGGAAAAGAAGAATTTAGCTCAAGTGTAGATATTGATCCTAATCTACATCTAGTGCATTACTAGCCCACACACATTAGACCGATTCGATGACTTACCATCCACTAAGTAGCACTAGTCTAGTTCCATGGCACAAGCTGATTGCATTTTCTTAGCCTTCATCGACACCCCTTGCTATTTTCTAGAGCATCCCTAGTTCATGACTAAGCTCCTCAATAGTCCTAAAGAAATTCCCTCCTTGTGTTTTGCAACTCAATCCTTTGAGTAATCAAGTCTAGGGACATTCCATAGAAAATCATCCTCAAGAAGAAACAGAGGGAAGTGTTCAAAGGGAGTTCTACAATATAATATTGCGAGAGAGAGAGAGAGAGAGAGAGAGAGAGAGAGAGAGAGAGAGAGAAAGAGAGAGCACATCATTTTGCACACATTGCACATCATCTCTCATACAAGCTACTTGCACAAATTGCAAATCTCAAATTACAAGGTATACTTTGTGGCACTAGAGTCCATTTCTTGTTATGTGCCTATCTCTATATAATGTTTTCATTAACTAGTTCTGGAGCTATGCATCTATAAGGTTTGAGTACAAATGTCGATATCTTGCCATTTTGCTTCACAAAAATCCACTTGATATACTTGCTTCTTGTGCTCTGATTCGCCTGACCTTGACAGGTCTACATTTTGGCTATGCCTGGATTGTTTGATTTGAGTCACATTATTTGTTTGATTGAGAGCCATGGAATTTGAGAAGACAGTGTGTGAATGATGTAATTTTGGTAAAAGCGGCAACTATGGTTTGGTGCCTCCTCCATCCATATATGCCACTAATTGTAGTGTGGTTTCGATCTCGGTTTGATTTTGTTCCTCACTATTATAGCCTCCCTTTGATTTCTTATGTAGCCAAATCAAATGTTGATCGAGCATTGTTACATTTGTTTTGAAATCAAATGAAATGCATAGGTAGTGAGTTCCTTGATCACTAGGCACAATACCATAATCCCTCAATCCAATCTTATGATACCTAAACAACAGTTAGCACATATAATGGAAACAAATGCATCCTACAAATTTCTAAAAGGAACCATAGAGGAATTAACAAGGGAATTATAAACTTCAAAGATCTCTACAGTGGCAAATGTAATGGAAACAAGTGCATCCTACAAATTTCTAAAAGGAACCATAGAAGCATTAACAAGGTAATTATAAACTTTAAAGATCTCTATGGGGTTTGCCACTCATCATGTGTTTATGTAGTGTGTGGGTTCAACAAAAGGGGTTATAAATAGCAAATTTTCTTAAATTTTTACAAAATAATACTTGCAAAAGGGGGTTTTTAAGTGTAAGCTTGTAAGTGTAAGTTTGTATAGAAAAAGGGCATTTTAAAGACTTACAATTTACAAATATTAAAGGGTCTAATTAATACCGTGGAACACACATAATATATAGGTTTTTAAAGTAGTGACCCCATGGAGAAGTGATGACAGATGTTAAAGATATCAGGGCCACAAAGAAGATGTCTTTGATCCAAATTTTTGAATGGACCGATAAAATCCAAGACCCAATGTTGAAATTCATTCCAATGTTAGATCAAATTGAGGGTCATATGATATTGTGGTAGGATCCTCCTCATCATTTTGCACATGTTACACTTGACATATCTAGCATGGGGGTTTTGAGAAAGAGTGCTCCGCCATGGAGCTACTTGAAGAGTGCTTCATCATGGGAGTTTTGAGAAACAATGCTCCCCCATGGACCTACTTGAAGGACTTTTTTATCTATGAGGTCCCTACAAAAGTGGCCTCCAAAAAGCCCCATATGCACCTTGGTGAGCACAAGTTCCTATTCATGTGGGAGGACCCAATGCCACATGACCTCATTTGATCCATTTGATCCTTGGTGGTAGAGTGGGCCTTCCATGAAGCTACATCTCCAAGTTCTTCGGGCAAGCTATTTGTGCTTGTTTTGGGATATGTTCTCAAAAAATTGGGCTATAACTTGTACTAGAGCATATCTTAATACTCGGTCTCAAGATGTTGATTGCAAATAGCGAAGCATTTAGGAATTCTATAGGAATACTAGAGCATGGACCTACTTGAAGGACTTTTTTATCTATGAGGTCCCTACAAAAGTGGCCTCCAGAAAGCCCCATATGCACCTTGGTGAGCGCAAGTTCCTATTCATGTGGGAGGACCCAACGCCACATGACCTCATTTGATCCTTGGTGGTAGAGTTGGCCTCCCATGAAGCTACATCTCCAAGTTCTTTGGGCAAGATATTTGTGCTTGTTTTGGGATATGTTCTCAAAAAATTGGGCTATAACTTGTACTAGAGCATATCTTCATACTCGGTCTCAAGATGTTGATTGCAAATAGCGAAGCATCTAGGAATTCTATAGGAATACTTCAGCATATCTTAATACTTGGTCTCAAGATGTTGATTGCAAATAGCAAAGCATCTAGGAATTCTATAGTGACTCCCTACACTTGGTCTGGTACAAGTAGATGTAAAAGATATTCTACACCCACATGTGACTTTCTTGGTTTGTGGGTGATTTTAAATTTTCTTGCCTTTTCTAGTTTGATGTGTCTCTCACCATCAGACGCTTGTCCAATCTCCACCATCAGGCACTTATCTAGACTCAAGTCTGGTGGACCACTTAGCATTAGATGCCTCTCTAGACTTGGGATGTCCGTCCTTTGTTCTCATGTTCACTCTCAATTAGAGACACCTCAAGACTTGGTTCTTGTTGCCTAGTAAACTCTTGGAAGGCCTCGCTCATAGCTTGACTTTTGCAATTCCCCTTAAATCATGTAGGTCTTGATTTTGGGTCTCTTGTTGTACTCATTGATCATACTTTAGCCTCATTCATAGCTCATATTTTGTAGTTTGAAGTTCCCAATCTGAGGTGTTCCTCACCTCGGGGCTTAATAATCCCCAAGTGGTTGATGGCCACACTTGTAGCTCAGCTCATAGGTAGGTTATTGAAACAAAATTGTTAAACTATTAAATGTAAAATAAATCATAAAGTTGTGAATGAACAATACTCATGAATCACTACCATTTAAATCACCCATTCATCCTACCCATTCCTAGCCCCTAAGACCTACCATGTGTCAGACCTCATCTTTTATATAAATACCAAATAGTCAAATACATATACCAATGCCTACCTAACTTACCTTCTTTTTAAATAAATTTCATCAATTGGCCTAATACAATCTTGGCCATAACTATTACCATGAAAAAATGCCATCACTTGGTGGTAACAAGTACTTTGTCACATTTATTGATGACGATACAAGAAAAGTAGCTTCATGAAGGAACTCTAAGCTTCTAGAAAGGTTTAAAGAGTTCAAGCCTATGGCAAGAAACTTAGTCCAATTGTTGAATCAAATGTCCAACAATGGGGGATAATATATCCCTAAAGAATTTATGGAGCTTTGCAAACATCAAGAATACGTAGAGAAATTTCCTACTACATACTAGGGACATGTCTCACAACTATCGGAGGAAAGGAGTATGCACAATAGTTGAACCGATCCCCCAATGATGCTTTATGTGATATGACGTAGACTCAAGCATGGAGTGGACATAAGCCAAGTTTCCAACATCTCAAGGCAAACATGTATACACATCATCATCTTGTTTGACATGTTTGTCTCCGAGTCCAATGTAGAGAGACCTATAAGTTAAGTCCTATTCTATGCAAGAGGATGATGCTTCTCTACTAATGTGGGACATCAGGTAGTAAGTAATAACTTGAGGGGTATGCATCGTCAATGTCACCAAGGATGTCTTGCAAGATCTCATCAAGTACATGCAAGATTTTAGTAAGATTTTAACATATTAGCGTAATGAGTCTAGAAAGGGATCCTAGATATTATGTTACCTTCCTCTATAATGAGGATCCTAGTTTTATGAAGTGCGTTGAATTGTGTGTTGCAACAAATGTCTAGGCAATGGATTAAGAATTGTAGATATAGATGTCCTCCTAGGATTTGGACTCATAGGGAATCTGGGCACTAGATTACTCTAGGGAGCACAACAACACAAAGCAACTATAGACGCGTTTGGTAGACGCACAAAATAGCGGGCGCGTCTATAGGCGTTGCTTCAGTAGAGGAATTACGGACGCGTCTAAATGCACGTCTAAAAGCTCGTCTATTTGCGCGTAAATTACCACATCTACGTGCGCGTCTAACGTGAGAAAATACGGGCCCGTCTAACATCCCGTTTATTAGCGCGTCTATTTGCGCGTGTATTAGCACGTTTATTTGCGCGTTTACACTGAGAATCAGACGCGCATTTAGACGCGTAAATAGACGCAAACCAGAGAATACAGAAAGTGAGATTTTGGTGTACATCATTGCTTTCCAAACATTGCCCATGATTACCAAAGCACATAATTTTTTGCAAGCCCACATATACAAGAATTAAGTGATATGAGGAGAATGAGACAATATGTAAAATAGTTTTGCCAATATCAATTATGGGGCTACGGTTCAATCTCATCCTCAATGAGATCAACCCTTGCCAAACTATCTACTTCAAAATCCAAACAAGTGTTTAGATCTACAAATACATTCAACCCACTACTACTTGTGCCACTCATGTGCTCATCGAAATCAGCATCTCGAATGGTAGGCTCGTCCTCATGGGTAATGGCCTCAATATCTATATCTCCTATCTCATGATCATCCTCCTCTCTTGTATATCACGGTCATCATCACGTCCATGGCCATGATCATCCTCCATACGCTCCATATTAGTAAATGTACTATACATCACTTTGGAACGTGGCATAATAGGTATGACATGCCACCATCTATTATTATCCACCATTGGTTGATAGACAACCTAATTCAAACGCAAATACAATCATGTTACTTTTCTTGCATCAAATATTTAAAAGCGAGTATTTTTATATGTGTGCACAATACCTGTTCACATTGTTGCGGTAGTTCTAGTGCGTCCTTCCTACTTTGCCAAAACTTCATGGAGTCAATAGTTACAAAGCCACTTGCATGGCGTTTGATTGTTGCATTAGGGCCTCTTTCCACCACGTCCTTAAACCATGCCACTTTACATCCAAAACATACACAAAGAAGCGTCGAAAGTCAAGCATAATAATATCTTGGATTATGCCACAATAATCATCCATGGCTCCATTGGCTCCCTCAAAGCTAGCAATGACGCCGCAATCTTGTGTGTTTCTCTTATCATCAATCCGTTGTGTTCGAAAATGCTTGCCCTCACACCATATAGCATTGAACATAGTGCACTACACCAAGAAAAAATCAATTAAATAAGCAATCTAAATTATTGAAAGCTCCTAACTTGCATAACATTCTATATACCGACCTTGCTCATGCATCCCCTAGCATACTCCCATTCTTCCATTGTGATATGCATCCCCTCGTCTTTCTCTGCTTTCTCCATTTCATCAAGTAGCCAATCCACATGAATATCCTTTGGAAGTGCTCTTAGATGCTGAGGGTATGGCACACGAGATCCGTGGTGTGTACGAAAGAGGGCCCTTTCTTCTTGTGTTCTTGCCTTTGCATCCTCGTATCTTGTCACCCATCTTTTCATCACATCACTATTAAGCACACAAAAGAGGTTGATACTATTATGCAACTCCGTGTCTATTACTTTGTTGCATCCTTTACCTTGAGGCACAATAGAGGTCATCCTTAGGTCTTCATCATCTCTCCATAGTCGTGGGAGAGAGCTATCCACATCAACAAGAAACTCAGAAATATATACAAGTGACTCTTGTACCAACCAACCCTCGGCCATGCTACCTTCGGGTCTTGCATTTTGTCTCACGAAGCCCTTCAAGGTCTTCATGAAGCGCTCGAGGAAGAACAACCATCGTGCATGTATAGTACTGCATATAGCAATCTCATCCACCAAATGCACTATGAGATGTAGTTGGCTTGTGAGAATAGAACGTGGAAATGTCTCCTCCACTAAACAAACCGCCTCCACTGACATAACTCGAGCATTCTCAAGCGTGGTGAGATCTATTTCCTTTGAGCTCACATACCTCACAAGCTCGTCCATCTTGTAAATACAATCTTTCACGTCCTTCGATGCACTACGTGAAATGCTAGTAGGTAGTATGAACTGAACCCGCGAGGAGGTGGTTGATTAGTTGCTTATAGCTATTCACTCACAAATTTGAAAGGAAAAAGATATTATTTATATAAAATATCAAAGGCTCCAAATAAACATCAGGGTTTTTGACTTTATGTTTCCCTGGAATTAGAAGGGACAGCATGACATGTCCTTTCTTAATAGCCATAGAGGGTGGAAGATTGTAATTCACCAATACCACTGGCCATACACTGTAAGACGTGCTTTTGAGACCAAATGGGTTCACACCGTCCATACCCAATCCAAGTCTCAAGCTCCTAGGTTCTTCCTTGAAGCTTGGCCATGTGTCTTCAATATGCTTCCACGCAGGAGAGTCCGCGGGAGTTCTCCACTTGCCATTGGTTGATCGATGGGAGGAATGCCATGACATGAGCTCTGTAATAGATTTGCACTTGAACATATGTTGGATGCGAGGGATTATGGGAAAATGTTGCAATACCTTACGAGGCACGTCCAAGGTTTTGAGATCTACTCTATATCTTGCCTCTCCACAAGCAGGAGACTCTCTTGCATCCTTATGTAGTCCACGAAACAAAACGCAATCGTTGATACATGCATGGATGCGCTTGTAATCTAATCCTCCAAGAGAGGTCACATGTTGCCTTGCCATATCTCTTGAGGTCGGTAGTTTATTCTCCCTTGGAAGCATTTTACACAATAGCCTGCACGTGAAGACCATAAATGAGGAAAAGCATTCGAGTAATTGACCCACTAGCATAATTCACCATGTTTGCAAAATCGACTTTAAAGCTTACTTGAGTAATGCATTCAAACTTGCATTGCTCCATCCATAGATGGTTTGCAAGTTTAGTAACTCAAGGGAGGCACGTAGAACAAAGAATGTGCACCCCTCAAACAGTGGAGTCGATGCTGCAGTAAAAAGATCATCCTGCTCCATGCTATTATCCCTCCCTTGATGGACATATAAATCCCGCACCATATCATCAAACACCTTCTCCTCCACGGCTTCATGAGGTAATGGCGGAGGGCTACTATCACCATCACTCCATGCATCCGTAACGGTCCCTCCTGAAGATCCCACCTCATATCGCCGACGCTTTGCCTCCTCACGACGGGCATAGGGTAACATATGTGGGTGTGGCACTGCATCCTGTATCAAATTAAAATGGGATCATAACTCAAACATATGAACACCCATAGGTATCTCAATCAACCTTAACTTACAAACCCTTACCCTGTTTACGGTCACATCCCATTCTCCATACTTTGAGATATGATTGAGTGTAATCTTGCGTGCACGATACATGTTTCCTCGACATCGATCACACAGACATTTGATTTTTTGCTCCAACCACATTTCGCGATGGTGGATACGGAGGGATTCATCCTCACTGGAGCTACTTGTTGAAGATGAAGACATCCTACAAACAAACAACCCACCAAATTTGCTCTTCTTCAAATGGTTAATTTAAACTCTGTGGCGCGTCTATAGTCGCATCTAAAATCACGTCTAATGGTGCGTCTAAACACGCGTCTACTCTGTGTATTTAGACACGCCTATAGATGCGCTATTAAACGCGACTATAGACGCGGCTTTTAAACCTGCTTTTCGGCGCGCCGCTCGCTTTGCTTTTCTTCACATTACTTATACTTCGCGCGGCTTGCTTCCTTCTTTATTAGCAGATCCATAGTTTTGACGCTTAAGAGGGAGGCTCCCATACTTACTTCCAAGCTTACACTCAAGAGAAAGGCATCCACACTTACTTCTAAGCTTAAAGGAGAGGAGGACGAACAAGGAGGAGAAGCAACTTTGAAAAAGAAAGAAGAACCTTCCATACCTCTATCCAAGTAAGTCTTTTTACAGTTGATCTTGTTTGGAAGTTTGCTCTCTCCAAATTTATACTTTCTCGTATCCAAGAAGCGCATGATCTGGGTATCAGTGTCATGTTTTTGTGTCGGGCGCAATGTCCTTTTCTACTTTTTAAAAATCCCGTCTATCGGAGCGCGTCTATAGGCGCGTCTCAGAGCGCGTCTAAAAGCCGTCTACAGGCGCATCTAAACGCGCGTCTGGCTTATTGCAAACACAGACAGACGCATCTATACACGCTCTGTTAGACGCTCTATTAGACGCTCTGTTAAACGCGTTGTTAGATGCTCTGTTAGACGAGCTGTTAGACGCTCTGTTAGACGCATCTATAGACGCGCAAATCAGATGCGTCTATAGACGCGCTCTAACAATAAGCCTCTCTTCCCTTCCCCTTTCTTCTCAGCTCATCAGTGATAGATTTTTTTCATTTTTTCCAGTTCAACATGTGGCCAGGAAGCGCTTCCAGCTCACCTAATCCCCAGGAATCTATTTGGAAGGACTTATATAACATTTTAGGGCACCCTCCTAGTCTTGCGGAGTTATACGGGTATAGGACGGGTACTCTAAACACTCCCCAGGAGTCGGCACTACAGACTCCAAGCCACCCCACACCGCCTGAGATCACCCCAGCGGAGTCAGCACAGCCGTCTTATGCCCCTTCTTATGCCCCTTCCCCCATACCGTCTTATGCCCCTTCCCCCATGCCGTCTTATGTCCCTTCTGCCATCCCGTCTTATGCCCCTTCCCCCATGCCATTAGGAGGACCTTCTGTCTCGGCGAGCTGTCGACGTACTCCTGTGCCGTCGAGACTCGGTTCTCCAGCTACGAGTGGTCAGCGTAGTCCCGTGCAGTCCCCAGCTACGAGTGGCCAACGTACGAGCTCGACACGACAGGGTAGCAGGCGTAGTAGCAGGGAGAGCGGTGGGGGATGCATGGTACAGTGCTTTGGGCCATGTGGCGGTGGGGAGGATGATGATTCAGATGATTTAGACGTGCCTCTGGGTGATGGTATGATTTATTATGACATCACTCAGACAGGAGGCATCTTGATGGATGCGCGGGGGAAGGACATCATGGCCTTCATGCGCTCTGTAATTGCTAACAATCACAAAGATTGCTTTATCCACTACAAAGACCACCCAAAGAGGTTGGCTGATGAGACCCTCGCTACTGTTCGCTCTAGGTATCCTAACCCCCCCAATCGCCAGTTCACAAATAAATGGGGGAAGTCAAAGATTGTTACGATACTTAGCAATAAAAGATCTTCGCTTAAGAGCCAGGCACTAGCGGAGCTTGCCAGGCTTGAGGCAGGTCAACCACCAAGGAGCCTGCCCCACACCGCTCACAAGCATGAGTGGAAGAAGGCAATGAAGTCAGCGAGGGAGGACCCCAGTCTGCAGCACGTGGAGGCATGGAGGATCCAGATGGAGGAATCTGGAAGCGCGCATTTTGGAGCAGGGGGTGTTGAATCATGGGAGGCCCAATTTATAAGTATCGATCTCAAATTATATTGCTTATGTAGTTTATTAGGAGGTTGTTTCTTTGTACTAATCCCTCTGTAAAGTGTGTCGCGGTCATGCAGCGCGGTCATGCAGCTTGAGATCGGGGGCAGATACCCTACTCCAGTGGAGACAGCCTACCATCGCCACCATCGCAGAGGAGATACATGGAGGCACTTCTATGATGACGGGTTGATTACTGAGGAGCAGTATACCCGAGCTACTGGAGCGGCCCCCCAGGTATTTGAAAGTAATTAAATAATGCCAAAATTATAAGTAAAGATTTGATTTTTCATACATTGATATATGTTGTCCCTTGTTTACAGGCCCGTGCACAAGACGATGAGGAAGAGGAGGAAGGAGGCGCAAAAGGGAGCGCAGAAGGGAGCGTGGAAGGGAGCGAGGACCTGGAGAACATAGATTAGTCGTATAAGTAGTGCTAGCTACTCTTTTTTGTACTTAAAGCCACTGGCTTGGCTTTGTGCCTCTTGTATATACACTCCTCTTATTTTTTTGTACTTGAAGCCACATGACATGGCTTAGCTTCATGCTATATGTATATACAAGCACTTTTTGAGCTTTCAATTTTATTGCGTTTTGGAGTTGTAATGTTTTATTTGGAATTGTAATTAAAATGTGGTTGGCTGTAAGAATTGAATTACACAGTGTGGATATGGGATTCTTGTAACTATATAGCATACACAACATACACAGTATTCTGTAAAATTTTAAAAAAAATAAAATAAAGCGCGTCTATCAGTGCGTTTAAAAACGCGTTTATATACACGTCTGTCTGTTCGACTGGCGTCTATATGTGCGTCTATAAACGCGTTTATAAGCACGTCTATCTATGCATCTAATTGCGCGTCTATATGCGCGTGTGTCTGATATATGGACGCGTAATTAGACGCGGGTCTCCAAACGCGCAAATAGACGCGCCCGTAAGTTTTTTATTTAGTTCATGAAACGCGTCTGTGCGTGCGTTTATGGGTGCTTTGTCTTGTTGTGGAGGCCTTGGGGGGTCACTCATCATATGTAACCCTATCACGTGAGTTCAACAGAAGGATGTTTTTAATATCTAAATTTAGCAAAAGTTAATTTACAGAAGGGAGTATTTAAAACAATTTTGGGAGAATTTTACAGATTTGTATAGAAAAAGGGTACATTTTATTAGTGAAATTTTTACAAATAACTAGGGATTTTAGAAATATGCCTTGAACGCATGTGATATAGAGGGTTTATACAAATGCTGGGCTAAGCAAATAAAAGACAAGTAGGTAGTTGAAGCTTCATGCTACTCCAAACCAATTCCCAAGGAGCCCCCCGTCTAACATTATAATAGAATCAATGATTTTTATGGAATGATTAAAGAACGTTAGAACATAGAGATTCCAAGTGATATTTCACTTTCCAAAGGTGCAAGTAGAATGGGATAACAAGGAAGGTATCATTTGATACAACAAAATGTTCAACATTATGTTTCATCCAATAATCATTCTCCAAATATTTAAATAAGAATGGGACATGTTTTCACGACTTTATGAAGAAAGGGACACATCTAAATTTTGAAAATCTAAGAGACCAAAGTCTCCAACAAAGCAATGAGATTGACTATTCTTATGTCTCATACAGTTTGCTATATCTAGAGAAATCATAAGTACATTCCACTTTTGAAGTTTTTTGTTCTCTACTCAAAGTCAAATGAAAAGAGAAAACAAAACAAAACAAAGGCATTTTCATGTTGTTTGTTGAATTTCACACCAATATAAGAGTAGTCTTTTTGGGACCAATTGCAATTATATTGAAATCCATGCAAGTTTTCAACTAACAGTAAATTCCATCATTTGTGCATAAAAGGCTTTTTGGACCCAGATTGATCTTGGTCAAGAGGCCACATAGATGTTGGTAAAATGGAGCCCCTATTCCACCTCAAATACCAAGCTCCTTCAAATAAAAAACATAAATGTGGTCATTGGACCCATTCATAATTTCTAGAGAGGAATACATATTTCAACATTACATTGAGATGCTTTGTCTTTTGAGGGAGGATAAGTGGTTGGGGGTTTTGTGTGGTTTCAATGTTGACAATAGCATCAAATGTCCCAAACTTGTGAGATTATGGGGTAAAAAACATGAAATAATATCTTGTCACCCATGTACGTATGTATGATACACACACACACACACACATAGAGAGAGAGTCCAACCTAGATGGAAGGGTAGTAGAGTAGTTGCAAGAGGTGTGTTACATCATGCTAGGCACACATTACAAAAAATGCCGGGAGAAATTTCTACATCAAAACAAAGGAGCAAAGGAGTAGAAGTGTAGCAAAAAATGGTAGAAAACTCTAGAGAGAGCCTTACAAAAGAGGGACCATAAGACTTTGAATGAGAGGGTGGTGCTAATATAGGTAGGTGCAAGTAAGAGGGGGCTCAAGGGATTAAGGGGAGGGAGATGGGTTGAGCGGCCCTAGTGTAATAGGAATAGGAAATCGGAACTCTCCACATGGATGACTATGTAGCACACCAACATAGCATTGTCCCACAGAAAGGATAACTCTCATTGGTGCATCTCAAATCCCTCTTCTAATACAAACTAATAAGGAATGTCAATACGAGGCGCTTTTGATACTCAACAAATCTACGCTAATGGAGACCTTTCAAGGAAGCTTAACAAAGTACTCAGTAGTCCACAGATGGAACCCAAAACATCGATTAAGGAGGCAACACTTTAATGAAATCTATTGACAAAGTGAACACTCTCAACAGGGAATGATGTTAGTTATGGTGGAGTTTTGAGCATGTCTAGTATGGAAATACTTAGGATTATGATGGAGTTTTTGAGCACGTCTAGTATGGAAATACTTAAGATTATTTGCTTAGCCTCTTTTTACTACATCATGTTTTTTTACTAGAGGCCTTGTAGGGTTTCTTTCCCCCATGGTGGAGGTTTTTCCCTTTCAAATGTTGAGATCCTTGTTTAGATGTAAACCTAGAACTTACCTAGCTCACTAAGCAATATAGTAAGATAGAACGTGAGTTCAATAGAAGGAGTTCTTTTGTTTTTTGCAGAGTTATTGAAAACATACATGCATAAGGGGTTCTTAAATTATCTTTTGTTGACTACATGAAGTATAGGGTGTTTTACATATTGAATGCCCTGGGTTCTAGAATGCATGCTATGTGGATGCAATTATCTAAAAATCTTGATGCCTTTGCTATTAGTAGAAACTAGGCCAACACTGAAGCAAAATTGTCTGCAATATTATATCATAATTTCATTACCAAGGTAAATGTTCATTTTTCTATATGAAATATTATTGACTAAGAAAATTTCCACAACAATATTATTAATGACATTCTCAAATCACAAGAACTAGTCCAAAGGACCCATTCCCTCAACATATAAATATATGAAGATGAAATCATTGCTACCTCTCCACCCAATTTTTATGCTTATACTTACACAACATATGCCTATACAAATACGTCACTATGGAATTTGGGAGGGAAAAAAAGTATTTATTATAATTGGGTCAATTAATGTTTTGAGTACCTAATTCACTCCGTCAAAAAATCATTAAATCTAACCAATCACATGGAGCTACTTTTGGGGTTGTGTTGCACTAGGCATTGGTACATGAGATTACAATATCAATGGTGTCTCAGAATGACTTGTAATAGCCCATGTACTTGCCAAAATTCTTTTAGCATTGTGACAATATATTACATTGGAGGGCCACAATCTTCAACTCACCTCTATATTTTAGCAACTTTCATTTCTCTATAGAGTCCACCATGCTAGTGTGTTTTTGTGTGTGTGTGTGTCCTCCCTTGTCAATTTGCATATGCTCCAAAGACATTTATCCTTGCTCAAAACACTTTTATATTATGGAAATGGCCAAATCCCAAAATATAACTAAACATTACACAAACATTCCAATCACTAAGATCTAGTTATAATGACACAGTAATTAAAATATTTGAAACTCTTCTACATTATGTAAATGGGAAAAGACAAGTATATACAAATCTACATAATTACAAATAACTAGTTACATTTGTAAAAAAGGGCATGAGTCCAATATAATAGGACAAAGTGGAAACTCTATGGCAATGTAGAGCCCCCATCTTTAGCAAAATTCAAGACATGGTAGAGATTATGTAGGTCTCAATCTAAGAATGGGGACAAGAGGCATGGGCCTAAAACAAACACAAAGTAATTAAATAAGCCTACTGAGTATACATATAACTTATCAGTGCAAGGGTTTGTTTCAAGTGAGCCAATAACAAGGCTGGAAGCTTGGAACTTAACAAATAAGGATAGAAAAAATGTGTGGAGCTTGAAGATGAGGGTGGAGCTGAAAGACAAGGGTGGTGCATGCAAAGTCCCACTTAAGTATCCAATGTGCCTTTGGCCACTGCAATCATAGCCTATCTGTGAGGGAACCACCATGATTTCATGAATTACAATCAATCCATGTGCAATCCTTGTTATTATCATCATATTTGGAGTTATATCTTTTCACATTTATGAAAACTTGTAATTCCAAGGAGCCCAGTGACCCATGTCAAGCACCATGTTGGCCTTAGGTTGCATTATGAGGGATTTGATCGTCCACCACTAATTAAGTTAGAAGTTGTCAATTTTGACCCCCCATGCTTATTGCACTTTGATTCATCATCACATTCATGTCAAACACAATTCAAAACCACAAAGTAGCCTATTTCCCAAGTTAGACACCATGGTCCTTGTGGACCATTGAGCTTGTGTTGAAGATGGTATAAATGCATTGATTACATGAAACCGATATGGAATCCTTGTTATCATCATATTTCAACTCATGTCTTTTTGCATGAAGTATTGCACTTTCAAATGAACACTTGGTTGCATTATGTAATGAACAAAATTTTTGTTGTCTCTGAATAGATTGTTATGTCCTATAGAGTTTAGAATACATTCTTAACATGCAAAATAGCATTTGCAATGGTTTAATGGTGGATTAATGATCTCATTTATAGAAGAATTTCCCTGAGAATTTAGTCTCATTTTCAAGTTCAAAATACATTGATTAGTTTAGACACAAGTCCATCAAATTTCATTGACCAAGATATAGCTCAGTGGATCCAACAAGTTACCCATATGTGATATATTCTTTGAACTTCGCAAAAAATGACTACACCCAATCATTATTTGGCCTTATTCTCTTCTTAGGCATGTTCTTGACAACTATACAACATTGGATGCAACATCTAGATGACAACAATGTTCATATGGTTGTGCTCTAAGTTATCATATCCTAGAAGTCGTAACAGTAAAAAATTACAAGTTGATTTGGGTAATGCCTTATTCATGTATTTATTGGGCTTTAGTTCTCAAAATCTCTAGCCATCATTCGCATTGTAATTAAAGCATCCTTGATATTTATAGAGAGGATCAAGTCCTAATGGACCATTTGTCATGTTTGATGTACATTATTTTGATTGTCCTGTTTCCCCCTTTTTTTTAATGGTAAAGAGAAAGGATTCAAGTTGTGTTGTGAATTAGCAATTATGTGCTCCACGATAAAAAGATACTACAAAATATCAATAAGTTCAATCAATCAATGAATGCAATGAGATGCACATAGACTCTGCTCCAAGCTACGAGGTTATGTGTTCTATGAAGAAAGAAACTATAAAGCATTGCCTTTGATCATCGATAAGTGAATGCAACAAGATGTAAATTTATGAAGTGATGCAACTACAAGTCATTCCCAACAGAGATACATTGACCTAGAGTACTTGAACTTGCATATTTGAGATTTTTTTTAAAAACCCTACGTTGTTATAGGTCTCTCTCTCTCTCTCTCTCTCTCTCTCTCTCTCTCACACGTTTTAGATTTTTTTTTAAACCATACCTTGCCGACCTTACGTTGTTACAGGATTATTGAGGAAGTTTTTTAAAAACCAATAATCATGCCCTCTCTCTCTCTCTCTCTCTCTCTCTCTCTTAGAGACACACCCACACATGCAGTAGCGTGCGTTACAATTCTAAAAGTATCAAGGCTCTAGCTTTAAAGATTTTCTGCAGCCTGCCTGCATTATGCAGGGTCCGGGAGTTGAATCAAGATTGTTAAGGACAGGTTCGGAAGACGAAGGGACGATGTTAAGTCGTTAGAATAATCTGTACACACCAGCCTGCACATGCCGCCCTGACCCTTCACATGGCCGGACCCTCGTATGGCCGAATAACGTACAGACGATCCGGTGGGCAAAAGTGGTAGTTCTGTCCGGAGGCGTTTATAAGAAACCATCAGATGTTCGATGTTTGTTGTTGGCTTTCCTCAAAAGCGGTATCTATACGGTGTACGATTAAAATTCCATGTGGATCTGGGAACCCAAGTGCCTGAAATCAGAGCAAGGCCAATGCTTGCAGTGAGCTTGGATGTTCGCAACGACGATGGAGGCAATCTAACTTCTGGAAATGGAGCACTGAAAAACAGAGTCCTTGTTTAAGATTGTGCATTGCGGAAAGGCAATCTACGCCAGGAAACATCGAGATGAAATAGGATGCTGCATGAATTATAGTGCACGATATTATTCACCATCGTATATGAACTAAGGCACATGGCCTTGTTACCTCCTTTGCAACAATGGTAGTACTCAAGACAGTGCACAACTCAAACATGCGCAAAAAAGAATGTAATGAAACACATTTGTCGCACGAGGTCGGTGCTATAAACGGATATATATCAAAATTCACTCTCGGCAAAGATATACTAGCCCCATTGAACAAAGGAGCTATCTTTGCCCCATTGAACAAAGTATAGCTCCTTGTATGCTAATACATGTATGATGGGACATATCGTACGTATTCAAAAGCACTAGATTCGTTGAAAGTTGATATGCACTTAGTGCGGAGCAAGAAACCAAAACCCCCAAGAATAGGTTATAGAGGTAGTTTTCGTTTTAGAAATAAGGTGAATCAAAATTTTACTCTTTTGAAAAAAGTTTACAATTCTAGCTAGAGGAGCAATTCACCATTATCCAAGGAATGTGGGATAATACCTCCAGCCACCACTGACAAGAAAATAATTGGAAGTTAGAACTTCAAGATTGTTATGTGGGTGATAGGTATCCAAGCATTCCCTATTTTGCTTGTCATTGTTGTCACATATAATCATAATTAAACACGTAACATTAGGGGAATTTCGGACTAAAAAAGGGCCCCTTGCATTAGGCCCTTAATAATCTAAATTAGGGGTTCGCCAATACGAAGGCTTTAGCATTTAAAAAATGGAGTTTTTGGAACCTCTTTTGATTGGTGGGACAACTGACAACCATCCACTTTACCTCTAACAACTTTGGTAAACGTATTCAAAGGATAATCGTGGACATTGGATCATCCCAGACATCAAAGGAGGATGATTCACAATAGATAAGGTTGATCCTAGCCCTTTAGATTGTGGATAGTGGAAGTGATCCAATGGATCAAATTAGACTCGTGGCATCCTAGCAGCCACATATGAGACCTTAGATAGAGTCTTACAGCACATGCACCCTTGGATTGGAGACAGATCCAAAGGTGGTAGATTGGCACATTCTGTGGAGGCCCCTCGTGATTAATGAGGTGGCCACTTGGTCCATGGTGGCATGTGAGCCCTTGGTCCATGGTAGCCACTTGATTAATGAGGTGGCCACTTGGTCCATGGTGGCATGTGAGCCCTTATATCTTAGGAAGATCTAATGGCTAGAGATGGGTGTGATTCAAGTTCCTTGGATGAAGGCTTCCATCCAATGATTGAGAGGAGGCAAGTTTCACACATAGTCACGTGGAACCACAATTGTGGGGTCGAGTGTGTTTGGAGGATGACCATTAAATCTTAAGAAGATCTAATGGCTAGAAAATGGCGACGTTTGTGCACCCTTGGATGGACATCTCGATCTAATGACCAAGAACTCATGCAGATTGCATGTCATGGGATTTGTTGTGGCCTACCCTTAGATGGTGCCACATGTCACTTGTCATCCAATAATTCTTGTCTCCTAGCACCACATGTCACTAGCCTACCAAACTTTAGATGTAAATATGATCCGATGGCTCAAAACAAGTGCTAGTCGCTAGTCCTTGATAGAAAAAGATCCAACGGCCCTAATTTTGGCGCATATGTGACTCATATGATACCTTGGATCAGGTTTTTGAAACCATCCATCTTGCATCTAGGATGTCCAAGGGATTCCAATTGTGACAAATGAGTCCTGACCCCGTAAAATCCTTTCATTTAATGAATCTAACCAATGGATTTTCCCCTCTCCTTATGAGGCCCTTTTTGAGTCCAAACTTCCCCTAATGCTATCCCAAGCTAGAAACTCATTGTGTAATTGCAAATTGAATCTAGAATGTTTCGATTTGTGAATAATTATTGGTGTTTTTATGTTCCTATATTTCAAGTTGAAGGTAAATATTTTCATCTTAGCAAAAATATTTGAGAGGGAAGGCAAAATATTCCATTTCACTACTGAAATAGCTTAAAGAAGATATTCTATTCACCTAAGAAAGGATGCATGAAATTAAAGGCAATCCAAGAAAAAATTAATGTAAGGAAACAAAAATGTTCTATTTATGTACGTGTGTGTGTGAGTGCGCGCGTGCGTGCATGCGTGTGTGTGTGTGTGCGTGCGTGCGTGCATGTGTGTGTGTGTGTGTGTGTGTGTGTGTGTGATGAAGGTTATTTTTTATGCCTGAGTTTAAGAATATGGCATGTCAAAAGATCATCAGTGGGGCCTTAAAACAATTAAAGTGGCCTTCAAATTAGTTGTATGCTAGCCCGGTGTCATGTCTAATTAATCACGAGTTGCCTTTCAATCAATCAATAAATCATATTCCCAATGCATAGTTAGCCAGGTGGATTAATTCATAATGCCAAATTTAATCTCGCTGTCTGATAATTAACTGCTCACTCTACTTAGTACTTACTCTCCACACAAGCCTGATGGTGCATGCTAGGCCAATGGTTGTCATCTTGGCTACAGTTTGAATCATCATTACATCCTTAAATTGATGCCAGTACCCTTGCATAAACTCAATTCGAGCCATACACTTGTGTCTAATGCATACCAGCCAAGTGGCTCCATCCCTAATGGCTAGACTGCCAAACTAACCCTTGGTGAATGTTAATTAGCTACTCACTCCACTTACTATGCATGCAAGCTAGAATGATGGATCACTCTACTTATTTAGCATGCAAGCCTAGTGGTTGTCATGGTGATTGGTAATGGCTCACTCTTACTCTGCATGCAAGCTAGAGTGACAGCTCACTCTACTTACACTGAATGCAAACCTGGCAGTTGTCATCACAAATGGTAATGGCTCACTCTACTTACTCTACATGTGAGCTAGAGTGACAACTCACTCAACTTACTCTACATGCAAACCTAGTGGTCCATGCAAGCTTAGTGGTTTTCATCATGACTGGTAATGGCTCACTGTACTTACTCTACATGCAAGATCAGTGATTGTCATAGCTACTCACTCTACTAGTGGTTCTTGCATGCAAGCCCCCGATGCTTGTCATAGCTGCTCACTCTACTTACTTTGGTTGTCATCATGACTTGAGTCCAAATCTCATCATTACATTCTTGAATTGTGTTTTGTTCCATTCTTAAAGTGGCACTGCCATTGCACACTCCCCCTTGAGTCCAATGCATGCCAACCAGCTACTTACTCTACATGCAAGCACGGTGGTGTATTTTACTTAAATTGATGCCACCCATGGATGTTTTTATCAAAGCTATGCTTATATATTAGTATGAAATCTTGGAAAAAGTTTTCAAGCTCATTTTGTTGGTTTCACAATGTTGGTAGAATGTAGTGATTTTTTATATTTTTTATTTTGAAATTTGAAGGAAAAAACTTAAATCCTGGCAAAACTTTAACTGTTTTTGCAAATTTTCAAATCCTGGCTAATGTTTCAAACATTTATTTTTATTAAAGCATACAAACTTTCGATGCCAATATAAAAATTTAGCTTCTTAACGAAACTAACTTGGAAAAATCATCCATGATGCCACCCTTGCAGAATCCCTTGCACTCGAGCATCTCACTTCCTAGCACACTCCCCCATAGTTATACTCCCTTGCACTCAACCATCTTGCAACTTCCACCCCTCTTGCAACTTCTATCCCCTCTCACAATGGATCCCTCTGGGCACAAGTTTCAAAACTCACCATGCAACCACTTCTTCCTGATGGATCCCTTTGGCTCACCATCTAGCCCCTCCTCCCCAATGGATCCCTTTGACTTGCCATCTATCCCCTCTCATCTTGAAATCATGACACATATTCCCATCCAACTTTCCTCCAATCTTGAAATCATGAGACACAGTTCCATCCAGCTTCAGACACGCTATCTAGGTTCTCTTGTCAACTTCACCAAGATGACAAAATAAGCTAAAATGGTAAAATGGAGGGTTATAATTTTTGTCATAATCAAAAAGTTTCTATCAATGAAAGCTTGATTGAAAAGGCACTCAGCATCCCTGGAGGCAGTTCGCAAGCTTATTACTTGGAGAAGCCATGGAAGAAAAAGGACCTTTTAGATTTATTCCCTGAAGCTCAGATTAGTATAGATGGTGGATTTATTCCCCAAATCTCAGATTAGGAGAGATGGTGGAGTCAAGGCTTCAAGCTTGCCAGCAAATGTTTAGGTTGTTTTGAAGGAGACAAGGCATTTCTTTCTTAACACGAGAGGAATCATGAAATTTTGGTAGGTTCAAGAAGTATTAGTGAAGCTGAACGGACATGTGGTCTCTTTCTCAAGGGTGATGTCCAAGAGCAGGATAAACACTTGAAAAATGTAAAGGATGGAAAATCATTGAAATTGACATCTGATACCACCAGAGTTGGAGAGCACCTAATGGGCACTTGCCTAAAGCAGTCTAGTAGTTGCCACCCCTCATTGTCAATCATAACTTTTGGGCTCCTTCTTCATCTCCTTCTCAACTTTATTCCAATCATCCTAGTCAGCCCAAGCAAGCTTGCCTTCTCCATGTCTCACTCACTACCCTCAATATTTGATCTTTTCATGATTTAATCCCTTAGTACATCTTACTCATCATCTAATGATGACCTCAATGAGTTTGAATCCTAGTCCCTTTTCATTTCAATCTAGTCTCAAAATTCCTCCATTACTGTTTTGAATGTGAAGTTGGAGAGCTAGTGCATGTGGCTGATGACCCTTTTATCTTAGAATCCATCACAATGTGATTTTGGTCATCAATATTGTAGAGTAGAGTCATGGAATCTTGGGAGTTAGCTTTCACGAGATAGTATTTCCACCCCTCATGAAAGATAATTAGTCTCAAAATTTCTCCATTACTGTTTTGAATGTGGAGTTGTAGAACTAGTGCTTGTGGCTGACGACCCTTTTATCTTAGAATCCATCACAATGTGATTTTGGTCATCAATATCGTAGAGTAGAGTCATGGAATCTTGGGAGTTAGCTTTCACGAGATAGTACTTCCACCCCTCATGAAAGAGAATCTACAACGTGAGCTTTGGACCCTCTCCTTGGCCTCTAAAGTACTAGAGATGGAGGAACATGGTCTATCTTCACTCTATTCTCTCTACTCTACAAATTCTTGCAAGAGGTTCTCCCTTGTATGAGGGTTCAAATACACAAGAAATTTATGCACCCTCTTCGACTACCTAAGGTGGTGGAAGAGCCCTTCTTTCTCTCTCCTAAAACTTTGCTTGGCATATTCCTCCCAAATGTACTACCCAAACAAAACAAGAAAAATAGAAATCCAAACATGAAAAAGAGTTCAAAAGAGAAAAAAATATGAAGTGGGAGACGAGTAAATCAAGGGAGAAGGGAGGGAGGAGGAAAGGGAGACAAAATGGGGTCAAAGAGGAGGCCTCCTCTTCTCTCTCTCTTCTACTCCCTCTATTCTTCTTCTCCCTCCTCTTCTCCCCTTCATATTGCTCCTTTCCCTTCTCCTTCTTCATGTAAAGGAAGATCTTGAAACCAAACATGCAAGCATGAAATATAGAAATGCAAACGTAGACACAAAGCTCACCTAAATATTCCTCCTCCCCCTTCTTCCTCATATGTGAAAATGAATCATAAACCCAAACATGAAAAAGAAATGAACATAGAATGTAAAAGATATATAAAGATGAAGGGGGAGAAGAACAAGGAGATGGAGAATGGAGGGACAAGGAAAGGGAGAAAAGAGGAGGGCCCCTCTTCTGTCCCTCTACTCCTCCCTCTATTCTTCCTCTTCCTTGTCTTCTCCCCTTCATGAATCCTCTCCCTCTTTTCTTGCCCTTCATATTCCTCATCCCCCTTCTCCTGCTCCATCTAAAGACAAAGCTTGAAGCCAAACATGCAAACATGAAAGAGATGAATGAAAACATAGGCACAAAACTCACCTTAGACACTTGAAGAGAAGAGAGGACTTATTTTTGAAGGTGGGAGCCCTCTCTAGCTATGTCTCTAACATAGGGAGATGGGTGGGAATTTTGGAGCAATGAGATTAAAAAGGTATCATAGTTTGCAACCAAGAAATGAGAGCGATGGGCCATTGTTGTGCGAAGAATTTTACCCAATGCAACCTCAACATTTTTGTCGGTACTACCCTCATATTATCACATGTTCTATTAATACAAATTTGGATTTTACATATTATTGATATCTCAATAGAAAATCCAGTACAATTATCAATGCTTTTAGTGACTAAAATGTCACTTTTTTTCTTACTTTTCAAAGAAACATTTTTTTTGTCACTTGCATATGTTGATGATATATATTGGGTTGTGGAATTTTGGCACAGGAAGCATTTTGAATTTTTAATCTTGTCATTTGAATGACATGTTCCCACACAAACTTTGCAAGCACTGGTGGTCAGAATCATGGCCAAAATTGGTGGGTCTATAAATAGCAATGGGAAAAATATTCATGTTGAGGCTTGTTGCATTTAGAGTAGTGCAAGGCCTTGTTTTAGGGTACATATGCTTTTTTATCGCAGACATCGTTCATGATTTTTGAGTAAAGTAAGGCCAAAAGTAGGGCTACATACCTTGTACTAGGACCAATGATATCCAATACAAATAAATATTGCAAGACCGAGGATCTTACCAAAATTAAGGCCTATGAATATTATCATACTCATCACGTGCACACGCATGTGCACGCATGCACACACACACAAATAGACATGCCCAACCATGCACATTGTATCCAATTACAACACAAAATTTGCAAGCACAAGGATCTTACTCACCTTAAGGCATGTGCTTGAGTATCATACCATCTGATACACATACATATGCTAGAAGAACATGATGCATATTTTTAACACTCAATGGAAATGCATGGTAAGAAACAAGGAAATATGCATGCCAAACCATGCTGATGATATCCAATCCACATCAACTTTGTAAGTACATGCCATGTTTGACCCATCAATACTAAGAGGCAATTTTTCATGTGTTTGAATAGTGTCCGGTTAATAAAGTAAGATTACAATGTTATCAAACTTTACTGATACTAATATTTATGCTTTTATTTTTTCTGGAGAGCCTACCAACCATAGTATCAACAAAAAAGAGCAACATTACAATTTTTCATGATTAGATCTAGTTGATTTTTTGTCATTGATCTAGTATTTTTGTGACAATATTATAGGTCCAGTGTTCTTTTGGTAGATTTCTTTGAGCTCATCGGCATCCAAAGAAGTCACTAAATAATATTTTTATCAGTTGCCCTTATGTGATTGTGTGTGGTGTAAAGGTCTTATAAGGAGACTACACACCATATAATGGCACACATTTGAAAATATGGTCGGTTCTAGCCTTTGAGGTTGAGTTGAATGATGAGGCACAATATCAAAATCCATGTTCGCTATGCTTATGATTGTGTGTGAAAGTGCAGATCATGCTCTCCTAGTGCAACGTGGAATTAGTAAAAGATCAAGGGGGATCAAACCATAGAGGAAACTCCATGAGAGAGACATACGGTAGGCAATACTCAATCTATTCAACGTGTGTTCTCAACAATACATGATAGGCTTCTTATATAGAAAGAGCCTTTAGAATAGTCAAACCATGTGGGATCCTCTCATCCACATCTCTCCTTGTGGATATCCTCAATCCACATCTCCACATCATGTAGTCCACATCTTAGGGTGGATACTTTAATACATTCCTTATCACATACCTTTGCCCTTTAATCTATGTGCTCATGGCACCATATCTCAACACCTCCCCTTGGTGCCATGATCCTTTGGCTACTGCAAGGTGGTCAGATGTGAGTCACATTCCATCACCTCCCCTTAGTGCTTGCATTGCTACTTAAGGTGGTCAAGTGTGGCTTTTACATGTCAATACCTCCCCTGGGTGCTTTCATAGCTACTCTCAGGTGGTCAGGCTTGATTTACAAAACATATGGGCTGAAGGTGGAAAGGATTTTACTTTTCAATGCTTGATGTTGATGGCGTTCGCATCTTTACTCGATGTAGCTTGATGCATGATGCTTTGTTCTTCCATGTGCCTTAATGCTTTATGTGTGGATGCCATGCTCTATGCTATGGTCATCTCATGCACTTGTGCTTTTGGCATGCTTTTCGCATTCATGCGTTGCTTTAGCATTTGTTGCAAAGGTCTTACCATGAGCTTCGTTTTGCTTCAATGGCAGTGTTTGATTGCATACAATGATTCTGACTTAATAGATGTGTAGATCTTGAAAAGACAATCACTTTTCCTTTTTGGAGCGTGTCCAAATTCCTTCTAGATTGCAAGTTACAGCTTGTCGAAGTTTCTGTGAAGAAGAGGGCCTTTGATGATGTGGCACAGAGATTCACATGCAGAATTCAAACTGTGCTTGGCAGGGGCTATGTGCTTAGGTGGCACTTGGTGATGTGGCAGTTAACCAATCCTAATCCTAACCATGGTGAAACTTTACCACAGTGGTAAATTTGACCAACCTTATCTGCTTTGGCTAACCAAGGTAAAACTTAGCCTGGGTCAAGTTTTATCTGCCACGTGTCATTTTTTGTGAACCTTAGCAAAAAGAGATGGAAGCTTTGAAGCTTCTCTGCAGATGAATGGCGATGGCACTGCAGGAGGCTGGAGCGAGGCTGCTAAACCATGCATGCTGTTTGCTAGAGAGGGTTGTGAGGGTCGTAGATGGCGCGCTGGTCAACGTGCATGAAGGTTAAAGCTGCCTTTTGTTTGGGCTACAACCACAGAGCCGAGAGCCGGAGCCGGGAGCCCGGGAGAGCCACAGAGGTCACAGGAGGTCCTTGGAGAGCTGTGGCTATGGAGTGGTGGTGGCTGTAAGTAGCAATTGCAACCAGCTGAATTCTCCAATACAGTTCATCGGCACAGGAAGCCTGTTGATCACCAGATTGCAAGCATGGACTTTGCATTTTTTTGTTCTTTAGACCCAGTTCTCAGTACTTGGACTCCATTGCCCTTGTAGGTGTTGTAGAAGAACCGCCTTGCTGTAGAAGAGCTGTGGTTTCTCTATTTTCTCAGAGCCAGCTTTCCGCGTTGCATCCCCGTAGATAAATTCTTACTTCCAGCTTCAGAAAATGGAGAGGAGCCATAGACGCAGGAGCTTGAAAGTCTGCTACTGGCATATTGGAGCCTGTTGGAGGCGTCGTTTGCAGTCAAGAGTTGCAAATGGGTTCGAGGTGCTAGAAGCTCATTGGTAGGCCAAACTATAGTTGCCTAGATTCATGAGCAGAGGGGGGGAGTGTGCATGGAGGCTGAGGCTACCAGCTGGTCACGTAGTAGAAGGCTTTGGGAGCCTATCGTCTAGAGCAGGCATTTGTTGAAAGAGCCTCAGCCTTGTAGAAGGCCGTTGAAGGTTTTGTGGAGTGGTTGAAGAAGTCGATGTGTTGTAGTTGCCACACTGCCTGTCAATAGGCTAAAGAGACTATACAAGAGGGGAATTCCCTTGAACTAGTCTAGAGAAGCAGGTTACAACTCTGAGAGAATAAATCTCTCTCTCAACGAACCTTAGAGTAATCACTCATCCTCACCAATGATGAATTCCTCTTTATCTCAAGATGTCAATAAGAACACTCTAGGAAGTGTATTCTCAAGATTTTCATCTCTAAGAACGAGAAGAACATGAGCAATCCTATGAAAAGACAATGACTAAAAAAACTAAGCTATGAGAGCAAGACCTAGGCTCTGATACCATGTGAAAGTGCAGATCGTGCTCTCCTAGTGCAACGTGGAATTAGTAAAAGATCAAGGGGGATCAAACCATAGAAGAAACTCCATGAGAGAGACATACGGTAGGCAATACTCAATCTATTGCAATGTGTGTTCTCAACAATACATGATAGGCTTCTTATATAGAGAGAGCCTTTAGAATAGTCAAACCATGTGGGATCCTCTCATCCACATCTCTCCTTGTGGATATCCTCAATCCACATCTCCACATCATGTAGTCCACATCTTAGGGTGAATACTTTAATACATTCCTGATCACATACCTTTGCCCTTTAATCTATGTGCTCATGGCACCATATCTCAACATTGTGATAGTTATGCTTTCATGTATGTGATTTGTCAATTTGATTGACTAGATTTGCATGCAAGGAGATGAATTATTCCAAGAAGTTTGAGAGCACATGGATTGTATCATCATACTCATGACTCAATGTTATCCCAAGAATATCAAAATGCTCTAAGGGAGAAGCGATGGAAGAGCGACAAAATAGATGCATTGAAGAATAGGACTCAATGAATGAGGATGACATAATGCAAGACATGATACAACACTTACTCTAATCCTCCTTCACTCCAAGCTAAAGGAGATGAATATGTCAAAGAAATTAGTGAGGACCCATCCCCCAACCACAGCATGAGGTCTCAAGAGGAGAGATTATGACATGAAGCAAACACCATGTCATATGAAGGAGCAAGGAAATCTTGCCTTGCAAGCACTCTTCTAAGTTCTAATCTTAAATTTTCAAGCAAATTATGGATGGTTAAACACTAGTGTTTCATCCCTCTTTTCGTAACTTGAGTCCAATGAATGGTTTAATTGCATACACTTCTAGTTTGATGTTTCACATATATTGAATGGATAGATGCCTCAAGTTTCTTCACATATATTGAATGGATTGATGTCTTAGGTTGCTTTGAACACTACTATTAACCCCAAGTTAACAAGAAACCTATGCTAAGGTTCAAGATGAAGTTGTAACTCGAGGTTGAGAATCTTGTATAAAGACCATCTAAAAAATTAGCATATGGATTTGACTAACACCAATAGTTAGGTGGTGTAGCTCCAAAAGACATGGAGGAGTGCAAGGAAAGAAGTAATGGAGATCCAATCCTAGGATGTACTCCAAATAGTTGGGGAGAGCAAATATAGAAGGTAGCAAGCTCGACTATCCTAGCTTAGGCAATGAGCTCACATACATAGGAGGTGGCAAAGTGTGTGGTAGAGTGACTATCACTCCGTTGAAAGATTGATTTTGAGATTAAAGTTGAGTCCTAGTGAGTCATAGAGGCTAGAGCAAGATGTTGGCTCATAGAGTTCCAAGTCTAAGTTGAGGTGAGCAGAAGTGAGTAGAGAGAGAGTCTGTTGTGGGTTTGCAGCCATAGGATATTTGTAATTAGCCTAGATCTCCAATTAATACAATTATTTGTTGTTTCATAAAGATTGCATTATATTTCTCTTCTGCTCAAGTGTTTATCATCTCTCTCCATACAATTTGCCTACACAGCGTGTCTCCCTATTGTCAGACCTTATACATTGGTATGTGCTTTCAAAACCACCTCATTTAGGATAAGAAACCTTGGCCGGGGATTGCAAGAGAGGGCATATTCTATGAATTGTGCACACACCAACAATGAGTCAGGCATGGTATAGTTAATCAACTCAGATGACAGAAAAACATTGTTAACAAGTATTGAGTGGGGAATTTAGCCGATTAGTTAATCAATTCGGGTGACAAAAAAAGACTATTTGTTAAATTACATGGCACAGCAGAACAGAAACTAAACAAAGAATAGAGAGTACACAGCAAACTAGAGATGAACAAAATTTTCCTTCAATACTGATGTAGTATAGATGATGGCTCCGTCCACCCATGCGCTCCCACACTGGAGCTTAGATGGCGATCTAGACAGATACTAGGTGAAGAGCTACTAGCTGGAAGATCTCTGTTGGAAGATCTGATCTGATACAATGGACTAGGGAGGTCGCCTCTTTATACCTATGAGGGCGGTAGTCAGATCAACGTAGTCGGTGGAACTGACTAGTCGTCCATGGAATATTCAAGGAATATTTCCTATACCGTCGCCTTGGGGGCTCTCGCCCCCAAACCCCCAATAGGGAGGCCAGCTAGGCCCCCAGGCCCCAACAAGAATAAGGGGCTCCCACACAATCACCTTTCTACCATCAACGGTCTCGTTGATAGACCTCATCTGACATGCAAGTCAGGATCCACCATCCAGTGTCCCGGGCTCACACATGGCTTCTCCTCATATGGGGGCCTTACAACTTGAGCACCTTGGACCACTAGTGGTTACTAAGAGGCTGGGGCATTGAGCGTATCTAACACCCCCCCTCAATGTCCAGCCGTAAACTACCTTCTTAGTCTAATGCCGAGTCTCTGAAGATGACCCTGAAGCTGATCCTTCCTGAGTGCCTTGGTGAAGATATCTACTCCATTTTTCTCTATTGGACAATAGACCAATTCCACTATCCCATCCTCGATCAAATCACGCACATAGTGATACTGAATCTCTATATGTTTTGTGCGCACATGAAACACTGGATTTTTAGCAATGGCCATGCAACTTTGATTGTCGCACCTCAGCACAGTTGCCTCATCCTCTTGCACTCCCATGTGCCATAAGATCCTCCTCAACCACACTGCTTCACAAGCGACAAAACATGCTACCTTGTACTCAACCTCGGTAGAAGACAATGCCACTATTGGTTGTTTCTTACTAATCCAAGAGAAGATACCTGAACCTAAAGAGAAACAATATCCAAAAAATGATTTCCTGGAATCAACATCTCCAGCCCAATCTGAGTCACAATGACCAGCCAAGGAAGTGCTCGTACCATAAGTGATGCCATAATCAAGAGTGCCCTTCACATACTCATTAGGAAAAAAGGGAGCTCATTTTGGGGCCTTTTACGGTTTGGAAAAATAAGCTCTCAACCAATCAATAGAGGGCCAACGTAACGTTGGAAATTCATGAAAATAAGAGAAAATAGAAAAAAGAAACAATACTTTATGTAGGTACAAGCGTGCTACATTAATGTGGAGATTGGTTTTTTATTCTCACAAGATCTTTGGACAAGAAGATAGAATCTAGTCTGACATTTTATCTGACAAGGGCCTTCCCGCTTCCACCTTCCTTTAACTTTGAAATGTTGTGCTGCCTTTCCTTCGAAAGGTCTACCATTCTACACCACTGCCTCATTGTGCAGCAGCCTCTTCTTTTCCAAAACTGCTCCCTTGATCCTGTTTGGCGTAGAGTAAGATGTTTCTTGTCAACTGTCTGTCTGCCCACTTTCTCTTTCTTGAAACTTCAATTTGTTATCTTGTTTACATTACTTTGCTATTGTTACAGATTCAGAAGGTCTCCATGGTGAATAAAAACCATGGCCGTTCTTGTGGAAGATGCTCTATAGATGATAATGCTATGAAGGCAGAATTATACCACACATCCTTACCCCGTCGACCTGCTTCTTCTATTTCTTTGGTAGAGAATTCAAGTACAATCAAAACGGAAGGAACTTGGGAAAGGTTTAGTGTTTCGAAAGGAGCATGGGTGCTCATGCAACCTAGCAAAAGAAAAAGACCCCAGACAAAAAACATTTTCTTGGCGTCATGGAAGGGAAGAGTACGGGATTTTAAAATCACCAGAGGGAAGATATCGGTGAAAGAAGTTTTGATTCAGCATGAGTACATGCATAAAGAACTTGTCTTGTGAGACTATCCAAATGATCTTCTACAACACAGGCCTACTTGTATATTTTTCTATTGTGGTTTTTTTCTTTACAAGGTGTATGGATTTTTAAGATGAAGCTTTCTTTCTTTGCTTATTGACATTCTTGTGTTGTTTCATTTCAGATTTATACCCTTCATCGTATGAGACATGGCAAAACATCGATTGTATTCTAGGATTTATAGATGTTCTGCATGGATCAATAGGAGAACAATAATACCAAGGTCGATGTGCAATAGAGCTAGCTCAATTGGGTATATTTTTTACTTATCATTTTTATCAGTTGCTGGACAATGCTAACACACATGGTGTGTTAAGGAAACAAGACCTTCCGGCATGGAATTCAGTGGATTGGCCTCACCCACATTCTAGTGTTACAGAGGCATATAGGGCCAAGCTTTTCAAAGAAGTACAGAAAGCTTTGAGGCCCAATATTGCCACAAGGATAATAAAAATTTCTTTATGCATGCCTCTCACAGTTTTTGTGGACTTGTTTAATACCTTTCCAGTGAAGGTTTCAAAAACAATGTTCACAGTTAAAGCAACAAGTTCGGCATGCATGCCACAATTTTTGGATAAAGGTTGGGATAAGAAGACATGTAGTTCAGTGTTTTGTGAGGTTGCCCAACCTTCTATGCAACTAAAGTACATGGTTGCATCACAAAATTTTATTTTTTCTTTTTATTATTATAAGCGCAGTCGAATGCTAGGCACAAAACTAGTCCCAATGGATCAAGATGAAGATTCTTTTGGTGTAGGAAATAAACTTCTTGATATTGATGTTGTTGAGAATGGTGATGTGCTAGTCAATATCTCATTAAGAGAATGTTGCTCCCTAGCTCAATTGCACAATGACATTCTGTTTGAGACAGAAGGTTCTATTTCAAACGACTTTTTATTTATCTACAACAATAAAAAGGTACAGCATCTGATTTATCCTAGTCTCAACTGCTATTAGTTTACTTTACCCTATTGATTCATATTGCTTTTTTGCAGGTGCTCAAAAGAAGAGAGAGCTCAATAAAATGCAAAGACATTGAAAATTTAAAAATTGAGATAACACAGACTCCATAAACAAAGGTTTTGTATTCAATCAAGTAAAATTTTGTACAGAAGTGTTTAGTTGTACATGTAGAACATATTCTTGACAACCATTTTCTATTTGTCTATAGCTTGATCCAGAGGTTGCTCTACATGGTCCAAGCTCTCCCTATCATCATTTTTTGGAGAATCTGTTTTTTGCTGCTCCATCCTATCCTGTACAGTATGTTGGTGCTGCTCCATTGTCTCCTCTACTACCCCAGGAGCATCTATTTGCTGCTACTCCATCTTCTCCTCAACAACATCAGCAGCAGGTCCTTGTTCCTATGGCTTCTCCTCATCAACACTAAGTCCTTGTTCCTGTGGCACCACATCAGCTTCATCTGTGGCATCAAGGTGTATGACACCTTCTCGTACTTTAGAGCTCTCACCCAACTCGACAGTAGCTGGTACAATAAGTTTGGGGGAGGCATAGCTCAAAAACTTCCAAATTGTATGAGCTCTGAAATTATATACATAGTTTGAGCTGAAGCTATCGTCTTTCATCTGCAATGGCATATGATGATTTAGAACACTTTGTATCACTATCAATTATCTTCAAGCTAAATGAAAATTATTTTTTCTTACAAGGTCTGGCTGTTCTTTCTCAAAATAGCTTGAAAGTAGATATTTGGCACTGATCAACACTCTCCATCTGCAGCTACTTGAATCATCTTGTTGTGGTATCTGTACAGTTGGAAAGATATGTTAGAAACTGTTAACATCTGAACAAAACAAAATTATTCAATAAGTTCAAAGGCATAGCATGAAATAGACATCAGTAGAGGGAACGACTTTTTACCTCTAGATTTATTGGCTCTATTGAATCCAAAAGAGAGACATTAGGAGGACAGTGATCCAATGCATCTAGAAGCCTTCTAATACAACTGCAATACATATAATTTAGTTAGTATGATATCAAAATAATGAAATTTTAAGTTCAAAAAGCACACACACCACTTACAATTTCAGCTCTCTGTGTGTGTTCTTAAGAGAGTTGAATATAAAGCATTGCTTCTGCTAGATGTCAATAGAAACAAAACTCCAGTGGTCACTGCGTAAGGAAAAAAGCATTAAGAAATCAAAGGCTACAAGAGTTCTCAATCTTAGAGAAGAAACTCAAAAGAAGCAGTCACCCACATACCTGTTATGGTATGGAAGTAGCAAAACATCCATAACTTCAAAATTGCAGTGTCTAAACCAGTTGGAAATACCAATGGGAGTTTCCTTTGCACCTCTTAACTTAGAAAAAATGGCAGGATCAATAATATGGGCTGTATGCTGTACAGAGGGGTGAAGCCAGCTTCTCATCATGCTGCATAGGACCAAAAAATAATTAGGGTAGGGTATAAAGGAGGTATAAGGAGGATTGTTTTGCAAAAAATGTAAAATAATAGACACTTACTAGAGCATTGCAAGAATGATAGTATCTGAGCAATACTCATTCTTATGAGCCAATGCTACCAAGCATGGTTTTATCAAGTCAAAATCATTCACTGTAAATTCATCCTCAATATGGACAACTATATTGGGGCCCAGCTCCTGCAACCTTCTTTGTATCTGCAGCTCCCTCTTTCCAGTCTCCACATCTATAACAGATTTTGTTTCTTTTATTTGTTGCTTCAGTGACTCCTCATAAGCAGCCTTCCCTCTGGTGTTCTTTGAGTGGGTTACTTCAACAACCTTAACCTCATCTACCTTCGACTTCCTTGTAGGTGGAATTAATAATATGTCTCTCATCTTTATGTCCTGCCATTCCATAGGATGAACAAGCTTGTCATACCTCCATCTCACTCTGAACAAAGTGTTGAAGTTTTTGGCCATCACAGTCACCCTGTGAGCATGGGCTGCTACCAGCATTGCATCTTCAAAATATTTTTCCAAGTAATCCTCTGCCATTTCCTGTAAGGAAAGAATGGCAGTCCTGTTCCACCTGAACCCAAGGTGCCAACTATCACATATTTCTTTCACCAGTCTTTGAAAAGGTGCCTTGGGGATTGCAAAGCTTATAGCTTTATGTTACTTCCTGATCTCCCTTAGCACACCTGCACCATGATTCAATCTCTTGGCCTTTTGCTGGAGCAGGCTCATTGGCTTATCCTTCCTGCCATGTGCAGCTCTTCCCTTTGGAGGCACACTAAATTTCTTGGTACCTGCCCCAGCTGCTGTTGCTGCAAGCCCTGGCCCTTTGCCAGCTTTCCTTGCAATTGACTTGGTTCTTGCCATCACTCTGACAAACTGCATACAAAGGAATGGAAAGAGATTACAGCCATGGAGAACATGGTATGACACAAAAAGACAATCACAGGGCTGGATGAAGCAACATTGAAAACTTTGCAATAAAACGCGATATGGAGAGTTTGAAATTCCTAACAGGTCGAAATCGCGTTTTCCAGCAAATACTTGAACTGACATGCTGGTGCATTCCTACAGTGATTTCTCTGTCTTTACAACTAAATACAATATGAATGGAGTTTATGCAAGAAGAGTACAGCCATGGACAACTATGGAAGTCACAAAACCAGAATGACAGGGGTGGATGAGGCAACATTTCAATATTTGCAACAAAACGCGATTTTGGCTGTTTGAAATTCCTAAGGCCTTCTCCTCATGTTTTCTTGCAAATTCATGAGGCAACATGCTGGAATATGCCTTCAGTCATTTGAAGGTGTTTGCATGTCCATGCAGGATGGATTGAGTCTATGGAAGGCAAGAAGTGTGCACAGACTGAAGGAAGAAACCATAAGTATAGTTTTACCCTCACATGCAATTATCACACTTGAAGATTTGCATTCCTACAGTGATTTCTCTGTCTTTACAACTAAATAAAATATGGTGAGTCTATGCATTTCCATGCAGGATGGATTGTTTCTATGGTAGGCAAGAAGATTGCAAAGACTGAGGGATGAACCCATTAATACTGACCTGAAATCTATCTATGGGTGTGCTGTGCTACTGATGAGTACCCTGTGCTGGGGATGAACCTGTGCTACTGGTCAGGATGCTGATGTTGTAGAGTAGGGAGGTAGGGAGGCAAGAGAGCTGAGACTGGAGGGCAAGAGGGCTGAGACAGGATAGATTAGACAGGAGGGAAAAGATAAGTGCAAAATACAAAGAAGGCAGCTACTAAATCCCACACGTGTGGAATGTAGTCATTTTTCACACGTGTGGATGGGACCCAGATCTCTTGGAGTTTGAAATTTGGCACATGTGAAAGGTACACTTTATGCCTTGGAACTTGTGCCATTCATGATTTCATAATCAATTCCACAACCACTCTTCCCTCCCCTGCCTCCCAATCTTTCATCCCTGCCAGGACCCTCGCATCTTCCTTTTCCTTCTCTCTCTGATCCCTTCCTACCTAGCACACTCCATCCAGACTGCAACCTGCCTGAAGACTACTACCACTGCCAGATCTCTAGGTTACCTAGAGTGCAGAGTTCAAGTTAGGGAAAGAGCAAGAGATTCACCAGTGCAACTCCAATAGCATGGAGAAGGAAAAAAGGTCAGAATTCTAGATTCGTTTCAATGTTTTTTTACATATATTTCTTCCATCCATTGGATTCTTGATGTCCAAATGTCTTCACTCAGCTCCACCCTTCTTGTTACATATTCAATTGATACTGTCCAAGAATGTGGTAAATCACCCAGGAATTTGATTGGAGATGGATATGAATAGAACCTAGAAGTTTGCAACAAAATGCGAGGAGAGTGCTTTATAAATCTCTAGATAGCCCATATCGTATTTTGCTACAAATTCCTGTTGTTGACACATTCCTCATGAAAAGCTTCACTCAGCTCTAGCCTTTCTCTTGCATATCAACTCATACTATCCAGGAATCAATGAGATGAACCTAGTGTTTGATTTGACATGGATATCAATAGAACTGGAGAATTTGCAACAAAATGCGAGGAGAGTGCTTTATATTTTCCAAATGGTCCTACATCGCGTTTTCCTACAAATTCCTGTGTCTCTTTTGCTTCTCACTTCTTCCTCATTGTTTTGCTATCTTTGGCCCTGTGGAATTCTTCCTTGATGATGAGAAATGTTTTTGCTTTGGAACAGTTGACTCCCAAGCCCCTCCTTTCAAGAGGAAGTTGGACTTTTCTACTGCTATTATTAGACCACAGCAATCACCAGGTGAGTCATGAGAGCCCATGAAGGAATTATCTGGTGATATCCTATGCATTCCCTAATTGCATATGTCAGCATATAGAATTCAATGTACATGAATTTTGGAACAGGCAAAAGGAAGAGACTGGAGCAGAATGCTGATTCTTCCATCACAAAACAAAAGGAACCAAAAGAGGACAAGTCTCCAGATTTGCTCCTATTTGAGTTTCTTCACAAATGGAAGGCTCAGAGGAACTTCCACATATACCACAGTATTTTCAACATGGAGTTCACAATGAGCTTTGTACTGGAGCATCACAAAGATTTTCTTTCAGACCATTGGGATACCTTCAAACAACTGACAGAGGCAGGAAGAATTGTGGAAGGTGAAAAGGTTTTTGTGCATATAAATCATATTGTCTCCATTGACAGGCTGAGGTACCATGTGAATAGAAGATTTGATAGCCTGCCTGATCAATATAAATTCAACTATAACTTGCACACTAGAAAGTGCAGAGTGCTTGAGGAAACCATGGCATTCCTTATGTACATTGTCTTTAGTTAGGACTCTCTAGATGAACAAGGGCAAGAGGCTAAAGAAGAAGACACATCTGAAGCAGAGGAAAAAGAGGATGTTCCTTTGGTAACAGAAATGGCAGAGCAAGAAGAAGATATCAACCTTCAAGATGAGGGGCTGCAAGTGGCTGCTGTTGACCTTGTTCAACTGAGGACAAAAACTCTTAGGGGAGCACAGCCAGTTGAAGATTTTGATGTTCAGAGCAGCAACTATGCCGTGCCCATGCTTCTAGGTGTCTTGATTGGTGGAAAAGATTATGTTTTCCTCCATGATATAGAGTGTATGTTCAAGTTGAGGGAGGACTATGCCATTTCCCTTATTGCCCAGGCTTCAAGGCTTGACAAGGAGGTTGGCATAGAGGATGACCATTCACTACTGGCTTTGGAAACGATTTTTGATCCTACAGAGGCCCTTACTTTTTGTTTCAAAGAGGCTGAAAAGTTCCAAGAGCCAGGTGAAGCTGCCTTCCAGCTCACACAGGAAGCTATGAATCTCTCAGCACTATACACGGAAAAGCTTAAAGAAGAGGCTGGACTGGAGGGGAGAGGAATAAATCTTTGGAAAGATGAACTGCTTGTTGTTGATGAAAATGAGAAGGTACGATCTTGTTACTTCAAATCAAATACTTTGTCTTCTGCTTAAATGTTTTGTAGGTTGTGTATTGTCTCACTCCAATCTTTTGATATGTGGCAGCTACAAATTGAGGATGACACATTCCTCCAGAGATCAAGTGGAAGCAGGCCGGTTGGGTTTCGCAAACTGTCAAGCCTAGCTCATTATATTCATGATCTAGGCAGTGCTAAGATCTTGATTTACCATAGGCAATTGAGCAACAATGGAGAAGCCATTGTTTACTTCTTAAAATGTTTGTCCAGGGTTTTAGGTGGACATGATCTTTCATGGCAAAAGGAAAAGATCATTTTGATAGAGAGGTTGTCTGCCATAGATATATTTGGAGATTATGTGAATAAGCAGGCCTCCAGGGCCTCTTACTTTTTGTCTTACACTTCTTATGCATTAGCATGTGGTGTTAAGGAGCCCAAATGTCTGGAGGGCTATGGAAAACACAAGCTCATAAGGTTTCGAGAGCCACCCATGATTGCATTAGGCGACACAATCCAAGAAGAAGAACACGTGGAGACAACTGAAGAAAAGGATACCCCTCCCAGACAAGCAACAGAGGCAAGCATTGATAAACAAACAGTCGACATCAAGCCAATAAGGAAGAAAAAGACTCCAATCAAGATCAAAAAGAGAGTTCCGATCGGCAGGCCCTGGGAGAAATAGGATTTAGTCATCAAATATAGCACAAACATTATATTGAAGTTGAACTGATTTGTACAAAGTCTTTGATGTCTGGTATGATCTTGTATAAATGAACAATAAGTTGAAGATGAAATGATTTGTACATTTAGATAGAGTGGTGTCATTAAATATTAGACAAACAATATATTGAAATTGTGAACAAATTGTATTACGTTTAGATCACGTGTTTCACAAAAGAAATACTGTTGATGGAGTCTCAAATCATATAGGCATAACACCAAGAGTCACTTGTTCCACAAAAAAAAATTCTATTGATTGAGTTTGAAAACATGTGGACATAACACCAATAAGTTACAAATGAGTCCTATTCATGTTTACTTGTCCATTTATGGTTTCTAAATATCTTCGATTCCCTCCATTGTCTATGTCTCTCTGCTGCCATTGAATTGTCTAGAGTTTGTCTTCATCTTTGCTTGTGGGCTAGAAGAAAAGCAAGCTTGATTTTGGAGCTAGCAACTTTTCTTTTAGCATGCAGCCTCTATAGTATGCCTCGGTAAAACCATTGGAAGACTTCCTTCAGAATATTTGCCTTTTGACTCCCTCCATAGTGTTGTGTGTGTCTGAAAAATGCATTACGTGCCATGTAGTGAGACTTCTCCATGCCTTGAGTAGACCAAATTGCTGGGCATCCATACTTTTTGACAAAATAGGAAAGGTGGTTGTAGATGATATGCTGTAAGACATAAGAATGCATAGTAAGTAATAAAAAAAAGAGGATCACGCTTAAGTAAAAGAAGAAGACAGAACCTTACCATGTAGTGAGTTATATTGCAGGCTGTCCACGCATCTTTCATTGACTTCCCAAAATGTTTAATTGCCTCCTCAAAGTTCTTGTAATCACTCTTTGTCCATGTTACTTTGTCACAGAACATGAAGAGTTGATCAAGAGACCTCCACACCTCTACCTTCACATTTCGTGCTTCCCCATCTGCCTCATGATCTTTCACAGCATTATGGACTTGCTTCCACAATCCATAATTAATCTTTGAAACTATTCTACCTTGCCTTACTTGCTTATTGTGTTTGGGTTGAGACAAGAATCTTCTTGCCTTAACACCACCAATAGAGGGCTTGATTGGTACCTCCTTGCCATTGGTAGACTTTTTAAAATCCTTTGTGATTTGAACATCTCCTCCATGCCGGATAACACTTTTTCCAATGCTTGAAGAGCATCCTTTCTATTTTTTTCGGGACGGAGTTTCCAAGCAAATCCAATATATAAAAATACCAATTTCTCAATAATTCAACATAGACCATGCAATGTGTAGATGTGAACATTACATAGTGGAATGTCCAGAATGGCCTTGAAGTCAGGATCAACTTTATCTCTATTAGGTGCTCTCTTCCACCATTTGGAATCCATTACTTGAGCTGATTCTTTGCTGTAAAGACAAGGAGACTTTGAGTTGCCTCCTTTACTAACGTTATACATGCACTTAAGTGTTTTAAGATCCCTGGCCATGTGCCACTCTACTTGAAAATCACCTTTTCCTGCAACATGGAGATTCTTGCCTTGCACTTGTCTTTTGATTATTCTTGGTATTTTCGTGTGGTGAAACACCCAATCTAGTGTTTCATGGTCTCCTGTCTTCACTTGCTAGATTATAGAAAACAAAAGTCTTACTATAACAGATTTGAAAACAATGACCAAAATCAAGTACAAAACAAAAAATGATCATACCTGGAACGAGCCTAACCACCATATGTGTTTCTCCGACTGCACACTAAAATACTTCGAACTCGCTTCAGTCAATGATGTATCAATTGCTCCATTCATCAATGTAATAGTAACTCTTTCCATTTTCTTTTCCTTTACAACCTCACACTCATCTAGTTTGATAACAAATTTCAAAATGCCTTTGCACTCCTCAAATGTTATTCCATAAAACTCGACCATTCTTCTTTGAAGTTGTTGTAGATCTACAAATATATTGTTCCAAGGATCATACACAATGGTTCCTTTACCACCATGAAATATTTCTTCAATATGGATATATTGCCCAATAAATTCATCTATACTTTCATTCAAATGACCTCTTATCCTCCACACGGTTGCTGGATTTCGCAGTAAAACTCGTTTAATCCTTTGATCTTTCAAAGTTGAGGATATCGCATGGAAAATCGAACTATATCCCTTCTTGCTAACTCCACTAACATCAAGAGCCTCTTGGATTGTAGTGCCATCAACTTGATTATTGGATACAAAGTCCTCTACAACATTGCGTTTGACTGTTTTGTATTTTTTTTCCTCAATTAAACCTTTTGCTACACCACAAGAAAGCAATCCTTTCATTTGTTTAACAGGAAGAAGGTTCGGATCCATATTTTCTTTTACAGGCTCCAATAATTTCCTATAGTAACAACACGATATGCCTATATCATTCAGCACCTCCATTCTTGTTTTGCGGTAAGGGACGAAATAGATATAGTCATTTGAGAGCCTTTTTGAGTATACAAAATGATAAATTTCAATCTAACCTTGCTTCCTGAATTCTTCGCTTGCATCCACCAGTCCCAGCCTTCAAATTTGCAATGTTTTTAATCCTCTTTTAATCTTCCTGCTACGTAGTCTATCTCCAAGCACGGTTCTCTTCTTTCTTGCTCTTGTCAACTCTTTTTTACTCTTTGAATGCTCCTCAATTTCATTCTGCAACTGCTGCTCCAATTTTGCACGAATGGCTATCTCCTGCATCTTGGCCCCCTTTTCTTGTAGGTACATCATTTTATACGTTTCCGCAAATGCAGACTGCGCTGAAATATAACCAAGAAGTCCATTTTGTCCATCGCCTCAAACTCTGTGCTCAACACCTTTCTAGTCTGCTAGACCATGTCTTCATAGTCACCTATAATAAGGAGATCATCCACATATAGAACAATAATAGCAGATTTTTTGCCTTTCTTATACACATATAAGTTAGCATCTGAGGCACATCTTTTGAGGTTTAATTTATGAAAGAATTTGTCTATCCGTTGGTACCATGCTCTTGGGGCCTGCTTTAGCCCGTAGTAGATGGCACATGCCCTATTCAATGCACCTAAAAAGATAGGTGTGACTAAAAATAGGACGTTTTATTAATTAGGATCTTATCTAGTTAGTGGATCAATAGTACATAGTCATAGCCAAAAAATCAATGATAAACATTTTTAATCTTTCAAAATCTTATAAGGTATTACTACTGCATTCCCAATGTTGATGCACAAGTGTGTGCCAATTCATTGACTTCCTACATATCCTTATCGGTAAGTTGCATATCATTTATGCAAAGTATCATTAATTGTCACAAAGGGTGATAGTGTGTACATGATTGTTTGAGAAAGAAGAGTTAGAGTGAGAAGTCATAAAAGAATTGGGTTGTCTAGTTTTTTTGACAACCTGTGTGTATGTCATGAGTGGGATAAACATTATGAGTGTGTGTGTGTGTGTATGACTAGGGTAGGGCTATGGGAAGAATTTCATGAGCTTAAGATTTTAACCATTACTTATGATAGGAATTTGTCATAATTATTTCAATTATTGATACGTTAAGGAATGACAGAAAGGACATCATAGAAAGTATGGACTAGCCCATGTATGTACTACCAAAAATAATTATTAGTAGTGGCCAAAAAAATACATAATGAGTTTGCGGAGATATCCCAAGTCTCATCAACAACTATGTGTGTGTGCATATGCGTATGTGTGTGTGTATGTGATGGGGTACAATTAAAGAGTGTGAGTGTGAGTGTGTATGTGTATCTGTGTGTGTGTGTGTGTGTGTGTGTGTGTGTGTTGAGAAAGAATTGGAAATGTGTGTGTGTGTGTGTGTGTGTGTGTGTGTGTGTGAGAGAGAGAGAGAGAGAGATAGATAGAGAGAGAGAGAGAGAGAGAAAAAAAATAGGGGGGTTAGTACATGTGTGTGTGTGTGTGTGCGTGTGTGTGTGTGTGTGTGTGTGTGTATAGATTTAGTAATCCCATCAATAAATGAATCATACAATTAATTCAATCATACTTATAAAAAGAAATGGTTGGGAAAAAGAATTTTGAAAACTAAATTGAAGTAACCTTTGACAATATTGCAATCCAAAAATTCTTTTAAAGAAATTAGGAGGAATGGCAAACTTTAAGCAAAGAATTAGAACAAAAGTGTCGAATCCATCAGATAGTCCAGGCTCCAATGTCAGGGTCTACTTACTTGTGCCACCATCCAAACCAACTAGTTGTTAGAACAATGAAGTTGAATTTGGGTAGACAGGTAATGCTTGTATCCCCTGGCTTGTTATCACTTTACCAAAGAGCATGAACAAACCTTTCAAAATTCTAAAACAAAAGGGAAGCCCTTAAGAAATTTAAGAACATAGCGGGGGTTTACATTCTAAAGAATTCTGATACAGTGAAGAAAAAATTTAAGGGGGAAAATAAAGATGCATGGGTATGTTTGTGTTTACATTGGAAGCCAATTATCCAATACCCAATAAATTTCTAGGGATGCAAAGAAATGTTTATATTTAAATTGCAAGCTAGTAATCCACTACCTTACATTAATAAACTAGATTAATAAAATTGTAGACAAAGTAATGAAATAAATCATGTAGATTGTTATTGATATAAAGAACCCCAAACATTAGCCAATATAAGGAAGAGAAACTATGAAGTCAAAATAACTAGTTTATCTTAAAAGCTCTACATGAAGGGACAACCAACATTAGCCAACAAAAACTAGTTTATTTTTAAAGGTCTAAATGAAGGGTGTAGCAATGCAAATCAAAAGGAAATATCCACATTGGTGGATACACAACCAATAATTCTAACTACAAAATCAATACCTCAAGGAATATGAGATCTAAAAGAAAGAGAGCAATGAATGGTCATGGATTTTCAACGTCATGTAAGGGCAATTCATCCGTTAGGTGAAGTAAGATCTTGATTGTCATCCATCAACTGGCAATAAAACTTAACCAAAGGTAGAGTGAGGTCAAGATGATTTTTCATTAGACAACAACAAGGAAATACAGGGATGTCGAACAATGCAAGTAATACTAAAGTAATTAGAACTAAAGCCAATATAAGTTAACAACAGCTACTTGAATAAAGTTTACTAATTAACTAAATACATGAAATAAAAAGGAATAAATGTTAATGGTTAGGGTGCAATCATGTTAGGAAAGATTAAGGAAACTCGAGCATCTTACCAAAAGCAACTCTAAGTACTTAAAATAACATAAAAGCAAGAAACAAACCAAATATATATATATAAAGAAAAATAAAAAGAGCTTCATTTTAACAAAATGAACTAGGAAATTCTTTACAAAAAGCTAGCAAAATAAAGAAGGAAATAAGTAAACAATAGATAGAAGGATAGGTATATAAGAGTAGACAAGTAAAAGTTAATATATATACATCAATATAGACAAAGAGACAAACCTACATAGGTTTTAAATATATATATATTTATATATATAATTAAAGAAAAGGAGGGTAAAATAGAAAGAGAAGAAAAACGCCCACAACTACAAGAGCATGAATGAGGACACTGTAATACAAAAAAATCCACTATACATGGAGCTTGCATGAGTCGTGTAGTTGAATGGGAGGGGTAAGCAAAAAAAGTTTCGCACAGGCCAAAGTAGGGAAGCACATGAAAGGTAAGAATCTTGGGTAAGAAAGGCATCAGGCAGAGAAGAGAAGCCTCCAAGGTGAACTGTTGTGTCTGAGAAGGAGTTACCAAGGAAGAGGAGGTCGGAACTAGGATACGTAACAATGTCTCAAGAGGAGGCCAGAACTGGTGGGATATGTAACAATGTCTCAAGCAAGCACTATGAAGAAGCCTAGTGGAATGACAAGAAGAGGACAATGACAAGGTGGTGAAGAAGCATGAAAGCCCAATGAGGTAAGCAAACTGAGTGTATCTGTGAGGGAGATGTGTTGATGAGTAAGAGGTGGTGAAGGAGGAAGCACAGCTTTGTGAGGACACCTTTCGATAAGCAACACGACGAGGAGAGAGGGTTTCCAATGTGCGCAAAGAGACAGAAGGAGATTTGTAAGTGCAAAAGGAGGTGGTCTGTACAAGGAAACTTGTAAAGGCGACATATGCAAGTAGTGGCCGAGGATATCATGCACCATGGAAGAAGCCATGAGCCAAGTATTTTGGTTCACTAGAGAGAGTCGAAAGGTGAAGATCAATAGAAGAGCTAGGGATCAGGAGCAGGCCGTAAGGGGAGAAGATTCAAAGGATCGCCAGTCGTGGAGCAAGATAAGAAGAGGTGTGAATGAATGCATGAGGGTTGGAGGTAAGTAGAACCCGCCATAACGGCCAGGATGACGTGCATGGCAGTGAGAGGAACAAGGGCGGTGTTGGATAATTTAATGTTCTAGAGAGTAACGATCATCAAATTTAATAAATGTTCTAGAGAGTAAAGATCATCAAATGAGTATGAAGACAAGACAAACGTTAGAATGTGAGGGAGCTATGGCAATGGTATCTCATTCTTAAGGTTTCTTGGATATGAAAATTGCAATACATTGCTCTAGAAGATGTTGTTTGCCCAAAATACCATGCCCAATTCCAGAGACGAAGCAAAGAAGATGTTGATGATGGTTGGGATGGATTATGAAACCATCCACACTTGCCATTGTATTTTGTTTCATCATGAGTATGGTGATTTGGTTAATTGACTAGAGTGTGGAGCACAACACTACATATAGGACTTGCTAGGGGAGACAATCCAGTGAAGGTCTCAAGACATTTTCCCATCATCCCTAGAATACAACACATGTTCAGTCCATTGCGGAACTAATGATGTGGCATGCTACACACCAGTCCACTGATGACACTTTGAGGATCCCTGCAAATTGTGCTGCCTGGAAGCACATACACAGCATGTGGCCGGACTTTGCGAGGGAGCCATGCAATTTACATCTCGGGCTCACAATGGATGGCATGAACCCTTTGGCGTTACGCTCGACATGGCTCATAGTCTTGGTGAACTACAATATCCCACCATGGCTAACAATAAAGAAGGGACCTCATACTTTCCCTACTTGTGTCGGGGAAGTATAGAGCCAAAAATATGGACGTGTACATGGCACCTTGGATTGAGGAGCTATAGACTCTATGGAGGGGCATATGTGTCTTTGATATTTCTAGAGACTCGAGGTGGGATGCATATATTTTCATCAGGGGAATTTTGATGTGGACCATGCATGACTATCTAGGATATGGGGAGTGGGCAGGTACGTGCTTGTGCATGCCTATTGATACCTTTATGCTTTATTGTGGTGTGATCTATGCATGTCTAATGACCTATTTGTGCATGCATATATGTAGGACTCAAAACACAAGGGTACCATGCTTGTCGTGTTTGTGGCCCTAGTTTAATGCACGACACTCCAAACATATGAGGAAGATGGTTTGTGAAGGTCATGTTCAATACCTTCCACTTGATCATCATGCATGGGCGCTGACCATCCAATATGGTGGCAATAAGGGGTAGGGGTACTTTGTTAGCTTTGTTTTAATTAGGGTTGGAAATAGTTAGGTGGGCTTATAGAGGCTAAGTTGGCTAAAGAGTAGTTTATATATATGCAAATCAAAAAAGAGGGAAAAAATCTTGGGGGCGAAATGCTAAGTGGGTATATAGTGGGAAGGGGGGGTGTTTATTAACATCAATAGTTTTTTTTTTTAATAAACTAAATTTGGGGAAAAACGATTATTTTCTAGTAGCATATTGGAAAATATAAATTAAATGCTACAATAAGGGGAAGGAAAGGGGGGTTTGTGCTAAATATTATAAAGTATAAGTGGGGCATTTGTAGTTTTTGCAGAAAGGTTGGACTAGGGGGTTTAGAGGTTATACCCATATTCAAAAAGGGGGGTTGGAGTGCATAGAGGTGAAGAATGTAAAATTCAGTAAAAAAGGAAAAATGGGAAAACCTAAATTATGTGTGAGTGTACCGAGAGAGGTTAGGGTGTGTGTGTGTGTGTGTGAGGAGGGGGTTAAGGGGGGAAAGGGGGGGGGAAGTAAAGGACTGTGTATGGAAAAAAAATAATTACCAAGAATATATTTGAGGATAAGGAGGGGGCAAAAGGGTCGGAAGAAAAAAATAGGAAGGAATTTCATCAATTATTTATACCTTGTGTGTGTGTGTGTGTGTGTGTGTGTGTGTGTGTGTCTCATGTGTACAGATGGACATTGAACATCTTCATGCCTATCAATAGAGCCTTCCACTTTAGTAGCAAATTTTGTCTATGTACTTGAACTAAAGTCTATTAGGCCTTTGAACAAAAACCTATATCTCTATGATCTAAGAGCATCTACGATTGAAAATATGATTCTAAGAGATTGATTTAAATTTCCAATGCCTTTACAAACCTATGCAAAAATCTTGTGGTTTTATTTCCAATTGCTTCTCTCTGTATAACCTCTCTGTATAACCTATGGTCATTTCTCTTAACCTTGCTCCTGTTAGATATCGATGCTCCACTCTCGTGTAACTTCACGGGAACCAGCTAACTCTACTTCTAAGCCCCCCATATGAGGAGAAGGCATTTGAGTAGCTCGGTTATCCAATAGGTCCTGGTTTGGACACCAGATGGGGGCCATGTGTGGCATGATGGCTGGACGGCTTCAGATAGATTTGGCACACTGCCAACTAGGCTACATGCAAGTGCGGGAAGGTATCCCATGACTGACCGCATTGAGGGTAGATGGAGCATTTCCTGGGGCAGCCCACTCTCGGGTTGTGGGGCCCGTTTGGAGCCCCAGATGATCCCAGATGGCTCTGGGCCGAACGGAGTCCGCGTAGGTTAGCTGCTCTATTTTGTGCCACGGTTCTATTGTGTGGTCGGTGGCCTATTTCGGGACTGAGGCCATTTTGGACGGACTAGGTTGGTCACCCAATTGGGTCTAACCGACTACGAGTGTTGGCTATATAAGAGCAAGCCCGTGAAGCCCATTTCATCACTGGCTACAGCAACCCTGGTTCCTTAGCATCCAGCCTCCATCCTCTACTGTTTCTAGCATGCCATCGAAGCTTCTCTCACAGGAGCGCACGGCTGGGAGGCAGCACCATCTATTGTATCAGTTATACAGTAATCAAATTTTTGATTCTCCATACTATCTGCTTTTCTCTCTTGCATACGAGATCCTGCTATCTGTTGAGCACAGACGTTGTATTGTTTTCTTACATGGTATCAGAGCCTGGACTCTAGCAAGAAGATTTGGTAGTGTGTTTCTATTTGCGAGCAAATTGTGAGAGATGGCCCAGCCCGCAAGACTACGAATCCCACCGTTCGATGAAAGTGGAAAGTTGGAAGGCACTAACTATCCACTTTGGAAGTTCAAGATGAAGACCATCCTAAGCGCATACGAGCTTTGGGATACTACTACTGGGGTGGACCTGAAGCGGTTCCGAGACTGAATCCAGCCAATGCAGCACAACAAATAGTACCAACTGCGGATGAGATTCTCGCGTGGACAAGAAGAAATGTAGATGCGCTGTGTTCTATTGTCTGCATTATAAGTGATTTTGTCATGGCGTTAATTCAACATGTCACCACAGCAGAGGAGGCATGGACGGTCTTGAAAAATCAGTATGAGACCACGAATCAGATGCGGATTCAGAATCTGGAGACTCAAATTGTGAACGAGAAACCGCCTGAGTCTGAAACGGTAGAGAAATTCATCACCAGGGTGAAGAATCTGCGCGATCAGATGACTGCGATTGGCATCACCATCACCAACGAGAATCTAGCACGAAGGTGCATACAGATCCTCCCACCAATGTACGACGGTCTTGTTACAGCACTGAATACGCACAACAGAAATCCACCCCTCAACTTTGAGGATTTCAACGCCATGCTTCTGGAGGAGGAGATGCATCAAAAGACGAGGACTGCCATCTTCTTCTGATGATAAAAAGAGAAAGAAGAAGATCAAGTGCTTCTATTGCAACAAGGCAGGGCACAAGCAGAATGAGTGCTGGAAGAAGATTACACATGAGAAGAACGGAGTAAAGAAAGAGTCCAGCAACAGCGCGCAGGTAGTACCAGTAGAACTGTTCGTAGCAATTGAGGAGATTTGCATGGAGGCAGTTCATGTACCTGCGGATGAACCTTGGATTATTGACAGTGGTGCATCACGCCACATGACCAGTCGAAAGGATTGGTATACCTCTCTACATTCGGTAGGGAATGACATTCTGGTAGTAGTCGGCAATGATGCAAAATGTCCAGCAAAAGGAAAAGGTATGATTGCTCTCAAGTCAAATGGAGTTGTAAAACAGTTGTCCGATGTTCTTTATGTGCCAGATATCAAGAGGAACTTGTTGTCCGTTTCTGCGATCACGGACCTCAAAGTTCACTTCAATAAGAATGGTGCACAGATTTTGGATCTTCAAGGGAAGGTCGTTGGTAAAGGTACACGATGCAACAACATCTATGAACTCTCACCTTTCAATGCTCAAGCCGATGTGAAGAACACTAAGCTGTGGCATGAGAGGTTTGGTCATCTAAACCTTAGTTCTTTAAAGGAGATGCATAAAAGTGGAATGATTGCAGACCTTCCAAAAATTACAGATCTGCCCGATGTATGTGAAGCTTGCATGATGGGCAAGCAGCATCAGCATCCCTTTCCTAAACAGGCCAACAGGGCAAAGGCTCCTCTAGAGCTCGTTCACACGGACCTCTGCGGAAAGATGGAGATGGAAGCTTTGGGTGGTTCCTACTGCTTCATGAGGCTGATCAATGACTACAGTAGAAGGATATGGATATACTTCCTGAAGACTAAAGATGAGGCTTTTAGTAAGTTCAAAGAATGGCATGTAATGGTCGAGAAAGAAACAGGGAGGAAGGTAAAGAAGTTGAGATCAGACAGAGGTGGTGAGTTCACATCAAGTGAATTCGAACGTTACTGCAAAAGTCACGGAATCAAGAGGTAGAAACCCCCGCCACATACATCACAGCAAAATGGAGTAGCAGAATGCAAGATGTGCATCATCTGCGAAATGGGCACGAGTATGATGAAAGGGAAAGATTTGCCAACGACTTTCTGGGCTGAAGCATGAACGGGATGACTCCACTGCAGGCCTTCTCTGGTAAGAAACCTTCAGCTGCACATTTCAGAGTTTTTGGATGTGACTATTTTGTGCATGTCCCTGATGCTAACAGGACCAAATGGGAACCGAAGAGCCGGAATTGTATTTTCCTGGGCTATAGTGAAGAGGCGAAGGGTTACCGTCTCTATAACCCTATTACCAAGAAGGTAATAGTAAGTCGCGATGTGGTCTTCTCAGATTAGCCGCATCAATTGGAGGAGGATGCTTCCTTCCCAGACAACCAGGACCAGGATATCCATCCAGTACAATCACCAACAGCAGACCGAACTCCCCCAACGGTGCTTGGGAGGATTCAAGATAAAGAAGAGGAAGAAGAGCCTGTGGAACCACAACGGCAACGGCCATTCCCGAAGTGGGTAAAGCAGCTTTTGGATGACAGAGAACCTCCAGCCATTGAGGAGGAACCATCCGAACACTGCCGGTCCACGAGATTAGAGGAGCAAAGAAGGGCATAGGAACACTTAATCAACTACGCTTTGATGACAGAGGTGATCCATGCTGTAGAACCCAAGTGTCTTGAAGAGGCACACGGTGATGATAGGTGGATGGAGGCTATGCAGTCGGAGTATGGCTCCTTAATGAAGAACAACACTTGGGACCTTGTGGATCGACCACCAAAACGCAAGGTAATCGGAACCAAGTGGGTGTACAAGACCAAGTACAAGTCCCGACGGCACGTTGGATAAGTACAAGTCTCAGCTCATGGCAAAAGGATTTGCATAGGTACATGGTTTTGATTATCAGGATACTTTTGCTCCCACATCTCGACTAACCACAATTTGCAATGTTTTGGCTATAGCAGCACAAGAAAGTTGGCCCGTGTTTCAAATGGATGTAAAATCCGCCTTTCTGAATGGAGATCTCAAGGAGGAGCTATACGTGGAACAACCACCAGGTTTTGTGATCCCCGGTTCAGAAGGTAAAGTCTATAAACTGAAGAAGGCACTTTACGAGCTAAAATAGGCCCCACGAGCGTGGTACCAGCGGATTGATGCCTACTTTCTGCAAAATGGGATCAGGTTGAGCGCATCTGATGCAAATTTGTATAACTACAGAGAAGGAGGTAGGTGCATGATCATGGTCCTTTACGTGGATGACCTTGTCATAACAGGGAACCATGAAGAGAAGATCTCGCAGACAAAGCATTTGATAGGAAGACAGTTTGAAACGACAGACCTCAAACTCATGCATTTCTGTTTGGGGATTGAAGTTTGGCAAGAGCCAAAATAGATCATCTCAGAGCGCTGAAGTATGCTGGAGAGATATTGAAGGCATTTGGCATGGCTGACAATTGGCACCCCTATGGAGCTTGACGTGAAGCTCTCAAACGAGGATTCATCACCACTGGTGGACGAAGCAAAGTACAAAAGGCTTGTGGGCAGCTTGATTTACTTGTGCAACTCGCAACCAGACATCAGCTTTGCGACTGTTGTACTAAGCAGGTTTTCCAATAAGCCTCGGGAGAACCATTGGAGGGCAGGGATGCGGGTGCTGAAATACATCAAAGGCTCACTTGATTATGGCATCACCTATACCAAGGGCAACATCTTGACCGGATTCTGTGACTCATATTAGGCAGGAGACGTGGACAGCAGGAGATCAGTGATAGGTTACTGTTTCTCACTTGGATCTGGAGCTGTGTCATGGGTCAGCAAGAAGCAACCCACAGTTGCTCTTTCTTCTAACGAGGATGAGTAAAAATCAGCATGTTTTGCTTCTTGTGAGGTAGTGTGTTGGAGGAGGATTTTAGGGGACATGTGTGCAGTGTAGAACAAGCCTATGCAGTTATCATGTGACAATCAGAGTTGCATGGCGATTGCAAAGAACCCTGTGTTCCACGCTCGCACAAAACACATTGAGATTCAATATCACTTTGTACGCGAGCTCATCATGGATGGAGAGGTCGACTTGGTGTACTGTCCGACTACAGAGAATGCTGCGGACATCTTCACGAAGGCTCTCGGAAGAGACTTGCTGGAGAGGCATCTTCATCGACTTGGCATTGGGCCGAAAAAGTAAGTTCACTTGTGGGTGGACATTGAGGGGGGGTGTTAGGTATCAATGCTCCACTCTCATGTAACTACGTAGGAATGAGCAAACTCTACTTGTAAGCCCCCCATATGAGGAGAAGGCATTTGAGTAGCTCGATTATCCGGTAGGTCCTGGTTTGGACACCAGATGGGGGCCATGCATGGCCTGATGGCTCGACGGCTTCAGATAGAGTTGGCACACTGCCAACTAGGCTACATGCAAGTGCGGGAAGATATCCCATGACTGACCGCACTGGGGGTAGACGGAGCATTTCCCGAGGCAGCCCACTCTTGGGTTGCGGGGCCCGGCCGTTTGGAGCCCTCGTTTGGGACCGACCCCCAGTCGGCCGTTTTGGGCGGACTAGCTTGGTCACCCAATTGGGTCTAACCGACTACGAGTGTTGGCTAAGCCTGTGAAGCCCATTTCATCAGTGGCTACAGCAACCCTGATTCCTTAGCATCCAGCCTCCATCCTCTACTGTTTCCAGCATGCCATCGAAGCTTCTCTCACAGGAGCGCACAGTTGGGAGGCAGCACCATCTATTGTATCAGTTTTACAGTAATCAAATTTTTGATTCTCCATACTATCTGCTTTTCTCTCTTGCATACGAGATCCTATTATCTGTTGAGCACAAACGTTGTATTGTTTTCTTACATGGTATCAGAGCCTAGACTCTAGCAAGAAGATTTGGTAATGTGTTTCTGTTTGCGAGCAGATTGTGAGAGATGGCCCAGCCCACAGGAGATCAGTGATAGGTTACTGTTTCTCACTTGGATCTGGAGCTGTGTCATGGGTCAACAAGAAGCAACCCACAGTTGCTCTTTCTTCTACCGAGGCTGAGTAAAAATCAGCATGTTTTGCTTCTTGTGAGGTAGTGTGGTTGAGGAGGATTTTAGGGGACATGTGTGCAGTGCAGAACAAGCCTACGCAGTTATCATGTGACAATCAAAGTTGCATGGTGATTGCAAAGAACCCTGTGTTCCACGCTCGCACAAAACACATTGAGATTCAATATCACTTTGTACGCGAGCTCATCATGGATGGAGAGGTCAACTTGGTGTACTGTCCGATGTACTGTCCGACTACAGAGAATGCTGTGGACATCTTCACGAAGGCTCTTGGAAGAGACTTGCTGGAGAGGCATCTTCATCGACTTGGCATTAGGCCGAAAAAGTAAGTTCACTTGCGGGTGGACATTGAGGGGGGGTGTTAGATATCAATGCTCCACTCTCATGTAACTACGTAGGAACTAGCGAACTCTACTTGTAAGCCCCCCATATGAGGAGAAGGCATTTGAGTAGCTCGGTTATCCGGTAGGTCCTAGTTTGGACACCAGATGGGGGCCATGTGTGGCCTGATGGCTCGACGGCTTCAGATAGAGTTGGCATATTGCCAACTAGGCTACATGCAAGTGCGAGAAGGTATCCCATGACTAGCCGCACTAAGGGTAGACGGAGCATTTCTCGGGGTAGCCCACTCTCGGGTTGCAGGGCCCGTTTGGAGCCCTCGATGATCCCGGATGGCTCTGGGCCGAACGGTGACCATAGATTAGTTGCTCTATTTTGTGCCACGGTTCTATCGTGTGGTCGGTGGCCTGTTTTGGAACCGACCCCCAGTCGGCTGTTTTGGGCAGACTGGGTCGGTCACCCAATTGGGTCTAACCGACTACGAGTGCTGGCTATATAAGAGCAAGCCCGTGAAGCCCATTTCATCACTGGCTACAGTAACCCTGATTCCTTAGCATCCAGCCTCCGTCCTCTACTGTTTCTAGCATGCCATCGAAGCTTCTCTCACAGGAGCGCATGGCTGGGAGGCAGCGCCATCTATTGTATCAGTTTTACAGTAATCAAATTTTTGATTCTCCATACTATTTGCTTTTCTCTCTTGCATACGAGATCTTGTTATCTGTTGAGCATAGACGTTGTATTGTTTTCTTACAGCTCCTTGTTGCCAATTGTTTGAATACTCCAATGACATTTGTGTGGCCTAGGTCATTCATTTATATCAACATTTGGATTGGCATATTAGTTATGATGCGTATCAAATTTAGTATATGCTCCTTTCCCCACCCCCTTACTAGAGTTACCATCAAATAGTCAAAGAGCTATGTACCAGATACCATCCTTTTCTTGGATAAGAGAAAGATAACCTTGAATGGTGGATATTTTACTACAAATAGGACAAGGGATTTAAAAAAAGTAAAATATTATCACATCCCCTTAGAATATTATTAAAAGCCTACTTTGAAGATGACATTATTTTGAAGCTAACCTCCATTTTTTTTTTGCACAAAAAAAATTTATTTATATTATAAAAGCTAACATAGTTTGCTTTGGTATTAACTTATAAATATTGATCATGCCCATTCTAAAAACAAAATTTGGAGAGAAGATTGCCTTTGAAAGTGATGATTTCAAATTTCAAAATATGGACTTGTGAAAAAATAAATGTAGTTGATGTGTAAATCAACATAGAAAAACATGCATACATATTCTACGCTAACCCATGGTGTAGACCTAAGGCATAATGCATTCAATATGTAAAGCTACCCGACCTCACAAATTATAGGCTAACCCATGGTATAGATCCGAGGCATAATGCATTCACTATGTGAAACTACCCATCTCACATATGTTCAATAAAAGGGACTTTAAGTACCCCTTATGTATGTATATTCCATGTAACTCCATAAGAAAATAATTGGAATCACATGGCATTTTCCATATTTCATAGTGAACTCCTACAGGTGCAGATAAGACACAAAGCTACACTTTAGCATCTTGTGTATTTTGTCAGGGAAGCAATAAATTGGGAAACTACAATTGAACACATATGGGAGTTGGAAAGATTCAAGTTGAACTTTGGCTACAACAGGGGGGGTTTTATAACCAATGTGATCGTCAACCACCATTAATTAGTCTTATTTTAATTTTCAAAGAATGGAATTTTCATCACATTCATTATGCATTCTACTTAGAATGTCAATATTGATATTTTCTGTGTGACCCATGCAAGCCAAAATGTTGAATAACTACATAGCAAAGAATTACATTAAGCATGCCTAAAAAAGTATCTTACAAAAAGAAATAACAACAAATGCCACATCACAATTGGATTCTCTTTAAAATAGAACATGCAATTAGCCAAACTCTATCACCACCAAAGCTAAGCCACACGTTTGATATGCACCCTCCTTTCAAAAAAATCCAAGCTTAAATTTGAGGGACATCTCTAAATACTCCAACTTTTTCATCCAATGCTCTAGCTCGATATTAGTACAATCACCAAACTCACTTGATACTAGAATTGAAGAAATCTATTTGATTCCCTCATGATTAGTAGCGCCCAACATGGAAGGCTAATGCACACCTACAAACGTCAACTTATAGGCTAAGCAATAATTTACCAATATGATCAATCTACATAGGTACCATTTGAAATAGTTTGTTCCTTTCTTCCTAATTTTCAAGACCATGCTTTAGATTCTATAAGAGCACAAACTAGGGGTTGGACTCATTGTACCTTTCCAACTTCAAGTAGGTGCATGGTATCTACTACTGTTGCTAATTACTATTGAGGATATTTCACCTAAGAAAAATAAAATTATTTGCTATTTACCATTGATTATTATCAAAGAATGAAGTTACATGTCACCATTCACTATGAAAAAGAAAATTATTTGCTATTTACCATTGATCATTATTGGAGAACGAAGTCACATGTCACCATTCACTATGAAAAGTATTTGCTATTACCATTGATCTTTGTGAGAAAATGAAGCTACATGTCATCATTCAACAAGTAGACTTCTTGAAACTGGATTTGCAATAACTTAAATTTTTACTAGGAAAGAGAGCTCTTTTGACTTTGTAGTCTCTATGTTGGTAATGGTGACCACACATACAAGAAAATTGTAATCCAAGAGTGTATGTTACAATGAGTATAACAAAATGAGGACATCTATCATCTACAATGGTTCTACTAAGCCTGCTACTAACCTTGGGTTGGAAAGGCGCATAAAGAAGGAAATTTTGTGTCAAGTATAGTTGCACTTTTACCTTATGCAGGTCATTTAGTCCTTAGTAACCTACTACCTCAAGGCAAAAATCATATTGCTTGGGCTTAGCAATGCCTCAAAACAAAGGAAACTAAAGACAACTATAATAATCTTGCATCTATAAACACCAAACAACAATCTACAATCATTCACTACATATCCGGAACTGTGAAGATTACTTACATGCATTTAGACTAACATCTCAAGGACTCCTCCCTCCACCAATGCATTTCGCCCATGCACTGCCCATGCCTCAAGTGCTTTGGTAGCCATGCACACCATCGACCAATCCCCCTTGGCCGTTCCACCATGGGTGCTTTGCCTCCACCACTCACTAGTGCTATGCTTCGTGCCAGCATCTCTCTTTCTCTCTCTCTCTCTCTCTCTCTCTCTCTCTCTCTCTCTCTCTCTCTCTCTCTCTCTTTCCCCCTCCGGAGACCAAGGACAAAAGCAATGCTGCAACATGATTTTTTCATTTGAAACTTGCATACAAATAGTAATAGAAGTGAAATCATGATGCTTTTCATATGCCACCCAAACCAAGTCATGTTAAAGCAATATCATTTGAAACTCGCATACAAATGTTAATAGAAATTCAAACATGATGCTATTCACACCTACCCAATCTAAAGACCACAGAGAGGAATGGCACCATAATTACACCTCTAAATAGCTAAAACACATTGTACACATCAACATTTAAGAGGCTTCAACAAAAAACCTTTCCCACCCCCCCAATCTAAGGAATGGAGAGGATTACCAAAAAGCGAGCGAGCCAATAAAAGAGAGCAATAAATAATAATAAAAGATTTATAAATCCCCCATTTCAATAGAAAAAAATAATAATTTATTCAAAAGTCCATATGTTTCCTCAATGCTAGAAGGTTAAATATGCATATAGCTTTAAAGCCCCTAACACTAATTTCAAATCATCCATGAGACAGTTTGTATGTTTAATTACCAAGTCATTGTTTGTATCAAAGGAAAACCCTACTTCAATCAAGTTCTCTCTTTCCACTAGAGTAATTGAGACCATCAATGCAACCTTCCACACAAGTGGGGTGTTTCCAAGGACTCCTTGCATGGATTTTTCTAGATTCCATGCATATGTAAATGCTTAGCTTTTTTAACTCTATTGAATCTTGGAACAAAACCCATGTTTCTTTGTTACATCAAAAATATCCTTCCCTAATTATGATTTACTCTTATCTCCACCAATCTTACCAATGCAACAAATTAACCACAAATTCATATTTTGGTGCATTAAAGTTTACTAGGTGGTGCACAAAGACATGGTAATAATCTAAAGTACGCCTTGCCATTTGATTTGATATGTAACATGACACCGTTTGACTTGTAAATCAAAAGATACATTGATGTGAAAATGTCCTCTTTTGGTTCAAACAGGGAGTGCGTTAACACGCTCCCTATTTTGGCCCAAAAGGGGACATTTTCACATCCTTGTATTTTTGCAAGATGTCAATATTTGATTGTTTTGGCTCAAAAGATGAGTTTTATCATCCTTGCATCTTTTGATTGTCAAATATAAATGGCATAATGTTACATATCAAATCAAATGACAAGGCATGATTTAGATGAATATCATGCCTGAATTTTGTGAAATTCTATCCAATTTCTTGCACCAAATTTAAAGCAAGGTTTCCCATAATAGGGAGCGAGAAGACACTGTCTATTTTGGCCAAAAAATAAATAAATTTAACATCCTCTACCTTTTAATTAAACTCTAGGGATCACTCTTCATAAACCCATCAAGCATGTGCAAGCAAGCCTGTGTTAAAAATTACGCCTATTCTTGCATTTTTACATTTTCTCATGTAAATGGTTAAACCCCTATACATGTTTACATTTTCAATCTTAAAATTGTGACACACCTTCATAAATCTACATATATGAATTACATTAAGTTGCTATTTTAAAAATACCCTCATGCACATAACAATGTGTAAGTCCCATTTGGTTCTATCATCATGCAACTTCCATCTACTGTTGAGAGTTCTGAATAGATCCTCCATATCAAGAGTAGGAGTTGGGATGGGTAATAAAGAAGAGCATCCCACCCAGCTGAACTCCTTGTGTATGCACAGTATTGAACCTCCCTTCCAAGACACTTCCCCTTAACAGAGTTCCAATTTTGCCATAATCAATCCTTGTTGTTGGTTAGATAGAGAAAACTTTCTTCTGATTTCAAGCCAGGTTTTCCATCTGATATGGTCCCTACTCCACAGTTGGCCCCAAGTTTGAAGCCCTTTCTTGAATAGCTTAGCTGCAATTGTAAATTGCTCATCTGTCAAAGTAGCAGATCTAAAATGGAGGACGCCCAGATAGAATCAAGCAACATGAAGTTACCTTTGCCAGTGAAGAGAAAATAGCCTTTTATCTCTTCAAAGACTCCCCAAATGGACTTCCACAGGGGACTCCCCTTGGGTTTACAAGGTTCAAGGTTAAAAGGAGTAGACACAAAGGGATACTTTTTCCAATCAGGTGCTCTGTAGGGTCTGATGTAATTCATGTTTCTCAAGAGAAGTTGTGCCCAATCTTCCTCGGGATGAAGAGCAGCTTTGATGATCCAAGTGGCAGACAATTTTTTTGCAGCAGAGGAGATGTCAATCACCCCTAAACCCCCCTCCTCTTTGGGTTTAATACAATAATCCCATCTAACCTTAGAAATCTTAGTGGACCCCCCCCACAAGAAAGATCTACATAATCTGATAAATCTGTCCAAGGCAGCAGTCTTGGATGGAGGCCAACAAGAAAGATAGAAAATGATCATAGGATAGAGACAGTGATTAAGAACCATTTTCCTTCCTGTCAAATTTGCTTGGAAGCTTCTCCATTTATTTAGTTTCTTCTAGAATCTATCTAGCACCCAGTCCCATCTCTACTTCATTGTGACATCAAATCCCATTGGTATCCCCAAGAGTCTAAAAATTGTACCTTTTTGTAACTTCTTGCATCCTAGCTATTGAAGGACCCCCTGATCTTCCCCACTGAGTGTGACATACCCTGTCTTGGAGTGGTTAATAGATGAGCCTGAGGATTGATAGAACATCTCTAGGCAGTCCATTACACAAATGACATCTTGATCAGTGTTTCTAGGAGTCAAGGTAGTGTCATCAGCAACCTGTTGGCATAGCAATTGTTTACCATTACTGAGTTCAATCCCTTTAAGAGCTCCCTCCTATATCTAACTTCTAAGGATCCATCCTAGAGAGTATTCAGCAATTGCAAATAAAAGAGGAGCTAGAGGACACCCTTGTCTGATTGACCTTTTGAGAAAAAAAGAGTCACTCATAATGCCATTAACATTGACCCTAGCAGTAGCATTGGTAAGTAACAGCTTAACTCTAGAAACAAATGAGGGACCTATACCCATATCTTGTAGAGATTGTATGATAAAATCCCATTCCAACCTGTCAAAAGCTTTGTCAAAGTCCACCTTAAGAAAACATATATCCTGTTTGGTCTCTTTAGCATACTCACACCCCTCCCAGATGTTGATGATAGCTTTCAAAAGGTGACGTCCCTTGATGAACCCTTTTTGTTCTGGTAGTATCCAATCCTTCATTTTGCTTTGAATCCTTAAAGCTAAAGCTTTGGCAAAAATCTTGTAGCTACAGTTTAACATTGTGAGGGGTCTCCAATTTTTTAATTCATCCTTAGAGCCTTCCTTAGGGATCATCTTTATAATTCCTCCATTTATATGAAGAGGAAGAAAACCTTCCCTGGCACTTTCCTGCCATAGGAGTAAAAGGTAAGGCCCAATTAGTTCCCAAAAGGATTTTAAAACTCAATGGGAAGACCATCTTCCCAAGGAGTCTTCCCATCAACCATAACATTTACAGCTTCTTTCAGCTCTTCAAGACTAAAGGGTCTTTCTAAATAGGGGAGGTCAAAGGATTTAATAGCTTTATCCCTTATTATTTGGCAGAGTTGTCTTGCCCTCTGGGTATCCTCATTAGGAGGGGAGGTGTTAGAAAGTAAATCCTTGAAATGATTCTGAATATACTCAATATTTTCCTCAGGGTTGCTTAGATGAGAGCCATTTGGTCCTTTAAGAAGAGGAATCTCCTCTTGACACCTTTTCCTTCTGATAATTCTGAAAGTTTGCTTGGTAGGCCTGTTAAACTTTCCTACCCACCAATCTCTATAGTACACTTTAGACTCATTAAGCCTAATTTGTTCCTGTTTTCTGAGCTCTCTTTTGGCCTTATTCAATTCTTCATGAGCTTCTTCATTGCCCTCTCTCGCTTTTTGTTCTAAAATGCTGATGTTATTTTGGATATAATCCATTCTTTGAGCCCTTATCTGTGCCCTTTTTTTTCTGGCTGATCTTAAAATAATCTGAGAATCCTTGACTGCCAATTCCCAAGCTTGAGATGCTAATGTGTGCTAAGAGAAAGCTCTATGCCAGGCCACCTTAATTAGTTTTTAAACACTCTTAAGTTGAAAGAGTTTAGGGTCAACTTTGATGGGCTCCTCTCCCGAGTTCCAAAATCACATCTCAGTGAGACAGGCTTGTGGTCAGACAAGCTGAGAGAGGAGTATCTTACAACTCTTAGAGAAAGCTGTCTGCTCAAGAGATTTTGGAAAATATAGAATCTATCAAGTCTAGCCTCCCTTCTGCAATCCCCTATCTGACTATTGCACCAAGTAAACTCTTTGTTATTACTGACATCCACCATCTGCTAGTGCTCTTTACATTCTTCCCAAGCAAGTAATTCAGATCCTCTGATGCATGTGCCCATTCCCTTCCATCTGTCTGATTGGCTCTTTACCGTATTGAAATCTCCCATTATTATGCAATTGCCATCTGGGTATTGCAAGGATTCCCATAACTCCCTCCTCTCTAGAGCTGAATTGGGAGCATAAACAAAATTGACAAAAATGTCAATTTCTTTAACACAACACTACAGCATTAACCATCTATTGTGAGCATCTGTAATGACTTGAGAAATATAGTCCTTATAGTTAGACAAAATACCTACAGTTGTCCCTCCTTTGCCCTCCTCATGAGAAGTAAAAAACCAAGTCCTTCTTCTATCTATGACTTGAAGCTTGTCTTCAAGAGTAGACCTACTTGCCTTGACTTCTTGCAATGCTAAAAAGAGAGGTGAGATGAATTAGCTCTTAGCCAAAAAGCTAATTCTTCACTCCTACCTGGACCCATTAAGCCTCTGACATTGAGAGTCAAGAAAGTTAATGTTGCCCCTTTTTAGCCCTGGGGTTGGGGTTGTTCACTGGCACTGAGGTTACCTTAGATTGTCTTCTCTTATGTTGAACTACTATGAAGGATTTGTCTTGACTAGTGACTTCCTGAGAAGGTATAGTATCTTGAGTGGCCTTTCCTGAATCATCCTCTGAGTCTTCTACACTAGCTTCTGCCTCTTCCATGGCATCTTCCCTCTTAACATTCTCTTCAAATTCTTTTGACCAACCAGCCTCTATGATCATAGTATCCTCTTAATTGACAATGGCTTCCTTGTCCACACTTTCTTCCTGCTCCTTGAGTGGATCAAAGAAATTTTGGATGGATGTTTCTATCTGTTTGTTGTCCTTTTCACTCCTCTTGTTAGAAACATGTCCAGTAGACTGGCCCTTAGAAGGAGGGTTCTGTGCTTTAGGGACCCACTTTTCAATAGGGGAATGATGTTTTGTAGCATTGGCTTCTGGCTCCTTAGCTTTGGGTCTCTTTAAAGGACACTGCTTGACCACATGTGTGGATAGACCATACAAAAAGCAAGAATGAGGGAGGATTTTATAAGAAAGGGGTCGTTCCCTGAATATACTACCATTTCTATTAAGAATGGTAAGTGTAGCTGGCATCTCTTCTGCTATGTCCATTTTGATGCAAATCTAAGGATTCCCCTTGGGGTTGATAAAGTTTTCTTGCTCTACTCCAAGAACTTCACCTAGCCCACTACATAGGGAGGGAAGCTTGTTACATAAGTACAAAGGCAAGTCTGGGAGCTCTACCCATACATGAATCTTAGTAGATCTAGGAGAGTCAGGAGAAAAATCTTTGGATCACCACTCAAGATATTAGGACTAATTTCTAATAGTCCAAAGGCTGTTTTGCATGGCTCTAGAAGCAATTTCTAGTTTCTCAAAAAGAAAAACAAAAAAACCTTTCTTGAGGAATCTTACATTTGAAACATTTATACCTTTCCTAATCCAGTTCATCCTGATCCAGGATTCAATGAAAGTGAGAGGGGGTCTTACTCCAAGCAGAATGCCTACAAATGCATGAGTTCTAAGCCAAACTAGGGAGTCTTGAAGAAGATTGTCATCTAAGAAAGGTTTTATTGACTTACCTTCTCCATCTATTGTATCCTCTCCATCAGGAGGTTGTGCTCTGTCCTCATCTGGTTGTGAAGCCTGTCGGGGTTCTGAGATGCCCGATGATGGGTGACGTTCAACTTCTTTCTCACAGCCTAAGGGTAGGCTCCTGTCTCCCATAATCTGCCCAATATCTTCTCTATCTCCTCTTGTGTCCTAGCCTGAGGAGCCTCCACTGAGGGAGGGAGCTCTGTCTGCTATCTTTGGTCGAGGTCCATTATCTCCTGTTTTATCATTTCGCACGGATCCAGTTTCACGTGTATGCTTGGAGGGAGAGCTGGTACCGGTGCCTGCAGCTCCTCCTTCACCTTTATCGTCAGCTTCTCTTCACTGGAGGGACTGCATGAGATGCTCCTTGTGTAAACCTCTAGCCACCAAGGGCCCGTTTGTACTGGAAGGGCCAGCAGAAGAACGCTTTCCCGAGGGGAGGCTAAAGAAGCCACTCCGTGGCTTCTGAGTGCATGTGCATAAGAGGGGCGCACAGCTCCTCCTCGTCCTCCTCTTCCAGCGTGGACAACCGAGCTAGTTCCATGTCTCAAAGGTGGCGCCTCTCGTTCTTGAGTCTTTTTGAATACAAGCACACGGAAGCGAGTATCTTCAGCTAAATTGAAGCGTTCTAGCAGCTGAGGTAAGCGAGTGTCTACATCTAGGAAATTCGACAAGAAGTCACTCTCAAAAGGTCGCTGAGGTAAGTCGAAAGCGATGTTTAGAGGGTTGATGGAAGTCGAAGCGTACGAGCAGAAGGATCTAACATCCCCCTCATGGCCTCTATGATCGATGTCTCCATCATCCTCTATCTCCATCACTCCCCCGGCCCTCTCCATTTTGGGGGCATTTTTGGGGCATTGTTTTACACGTGTATGGATAACTGGGCACCACGTCCTTGCATTTCGTCGAGGTCCCTCCTGTGCAGAAGTGTCCTTCCCTCATTGGACACTCACCATCTCCAGTGCATGCATGGTCCACCACATGATTTCTTGCTCATTGCCCGCCTTCTCCAGCATGGGGCTTGTGTGGACACCTTCTCTGTTGTGCCAACGACATCGTGTTCGTCATGGGCGATGTAGAGCACTTCTTTGATTCTATAAGCGGGATGGGTATGGTCAAATGCTGCATGTGCTATTTCGGTGTTTAGTGCTTCAATCTGTTGGACATGCCATCCTTGGATTCGCGTACAAGATGTCACCAACTTCGTGAAGTAGCGCAGTTTGCCTATATGTAGCAGTTTGCACTTTGCTCATTCTATTCATGATCATGGGTGGTGAGGTTGAAGAAAATCAATTGTCTGGTGATTCAGAGCAGCAGGCGTTCAGAGATTCAATGGACAATAGCAACCAACAGTTCAAAAAAGGTAGAGAGTGATTTCATCTTTCGTTTCTAATCTCATTTCTACTTTCGATTTCAATCTTCAAGTTTGGTTTTTGGTTTTCGGCCTAATTTTGGGATTGCTCACAAACATGATGAGCATAGCTGAGCCTCGCCTAGGGTGTGTTGAAGAAGCTACCTCATGCTACCATGATGAATTTGTGTTTCTTTATCCCTAAACAAATAATTGTATTGCTGCTTTCTCGCTCAGCGTTTTTTGACTCGTTCTCTATAGAAGTCGTCGAAAGCTCCCAAAACCAAGCAAGAGCATTAGCTACAGCTTGTTCTCCTGCGAATGTCGCCAAAAGCTCCCAAAACCAAGCTCATGCATGTGCGATCAAATAATTAGGTCTGTGGCAAGCATGGTCATGTTTTTTGCTTTTGGCCAAGTGCCAACCTCCATCGCACGAACGTTTTTTTGCTTTCGGTCCAACATGGTGGTAGTTTGCATTTTTGCCATGACTCCAATTATTTCTTCATACAGTTAGGCCGTCTATAGTAATTTGCGTTCAGATTTTTTGAATAACGTTTTTGGTTCTTGAATTTTGAAGGAGTCTTATTTTTGCTTTCCAAGGTTGGATAGTCTCATAACGCTCACAATCCTTAGACTTTTTGTGCTTGGCAAACTAGACAATCAATTTCGCTAAGCATATATATGTTCTTTCAATCTGAATTCATGTAGTGATTGTGACTGAAGATGTGCGTGCTCTTGTCTTCTAGTTTTGTGTTTTTGTTGTAGTTGTTGAAGGGTATTATCTTGTAGCATTTTCTTTGGTGCGTGATGCCATTTGATATTGTCAATTTGCTGGCAAAAGTGTGCTCCAAGTTTCTCGCGCATTTGAGGTATTTTGAAATGATGTCATCAAAGAAGATGTTTGTGCTGCAAGGTCTAGTATTTGTAGTTTTGCAGCGCCTTTTTAGTAAAAGTGTACGTTCCTTGGAAGCACTTGTGTTTATGTAGACAAACTCTCTTGTTGCACTAGTAAGAGGTAACAATAAGCAAAGGTAGACAGCTTGTTGTGCCCTAATATGTTGTGTATGAAGTATAGCATTGCCTACCTTTCGGATGCGCTCGTTTGCGGAGATATTATTTTGGATGCTGTATGTAATTGCTGCTTTCACTACCTCATATGTCTCTTTGTCAATTTTCCTTATGTAAGATGTGCAATACGATGCTCCTCCGCGTGAGTTGATGACGAATTGGATATCTGTATTTGCTTCCCACAACTTTGAGATTGTAACGTTGAATTTTTTTGTGTTTATGTCCTTTGGCTCTCTTCTCAAGAATAATGTAGGCTCAATGATACTCCTTCATAGTGCAAGGATGTACTCGTCATTTGATAGTTGTAGCTTGTCAAGAAATGTGTTATAATCAAGCGACAGTGTTTCCTTATTATAACATGACCGATATTAGCTTGAAGTTTTTCTTCTGGTTGCTTTTATGAGAGGTGTTATGCAGAGGTTCCAGGACATGAGTTTGTTCAATGGGTGGGCACGAGAATACAACTAAACCGCTGGCGTAGTTATGGTTGTACTGTAGTCGGCGCTTTATTGCAACTACCACTCTCGTACTATAATCTATGAACTACGGCAACAAAGTTTGTGCTTTGTCTATATCTACGGCATGAACACTTTCACAATGTTGCCATGTAGTCCGAACTGGCCTTCGTACATTAACTCTCGGATTTGTACAAAAGGTATTCTAATCGAGACCAACTACTCCTCCACCTTATTTAAAGACGTAGTATATTTTGTCTTCGTAGGGAATGGCATGTTGTGGCATGAGAATTTGGGTAGAAGTCTTTTGTTGATGTGGTCATAGCATAAGGAACACATGTGCTGGCCTTTGATGGAGGCATATTGTAAGCATAATCTCTTGTCTTTCATGAATGCCTTGTGCTCGTCCCTAGCAAGTTTCATTTTGGACTTAAAAGCTAGGCATCCACAGCAAGCACACTCAAAACTAGGTGTGTCTTCAATTTTGTCAAGAAAATGTTTTTGTGCCTTGTTATAAATTCACTCTTGTTGAATCGTAGCCCATGCCAAGATTAGAGCATGGGATCTACAACTTATAGCCTGACAGCTTTACCAACAAGCCATGCCTTTTTTGGTGTATTACACTTGGAGCATTAACTGTTTCAAGAAAACAAGTGTGCTCGCTTGTGAAAAGGGACACGGACGGACTCAGGATTCTGTTGGAATTGGAGGCGGACAACCATATTTGGGGTTTCATCTGTCCACGGGCGGGTGTGAGACCCCCTAACCGTTTCAAAATTTAATTCCAAATGTTGGAATAAAACAAATTTCCACGAAAAAGAAAAAGGAAAGAGAAAAGCTGACGGCAGGATGACGGGAAGAGACGGCCGGGAGAATTTACCGGCGAGGGGGAATGAAATCTTCCGGCAGGAGAAGTGTATAAGAAGACGGCAAGCACGCGGCCATCCCGCAGCCAGAGAGACCCTTCTGCAAAGCATTTAATGCCTCCACGTGAACTTTCCTATAATCGCTCCTCACATCCCATCCCTTAATGAATCTCCTCCCCGCTTCCATTCTCTCCTCCTCCATCGCCGTTTTCTGCTTCATCACCTTTTGCCCACTCTCAAGACTCACACCCACCTCCTCCTCCTCTCCCTCGCTGGCTGCCACCACTCTCTTTTGCTTCAACACTCCCTCTCCAGATTGCTTCAACACCTCTTTTGCTATTTTGGTCATGCTTGCTTTGTAGCTGTTGCCATGCTTGCTAGCCACCCATTTAATTCCCTCCTCGCAGCTTTGCACCTCAGCCACTCTTTCCCTATCACCTGTAGTATCAGAATACCGCCGTCAGATCTCATCGACCTTGCTTCTACAGTCATAGAGGCTAGCATGTTTCTCCTCCCCATGACGTCCTCGCAATGCCAGAGACATTCATAGTCGGGACCATTTCATAAATACCCTCAGAAAGCAGACAACCCAGCAGTAGATGAATCTAACTCGAGCTATCTGGCTTCCGGGTCAGGATTTTGTTGCCGTTTGCAAGATTATGGGCGTGTGTACTGCTGCCTTCCCAGTTCGTTCGCTGTTTGCATGCTTCTGAACCATTGTAGAGTTGGGCTTTTAAAAGTTAGCGCATCGGTAAGTCGCTTGACTGTAATTTACTCCTCCAGCTCAATGGGTAGATCAGCTTTGCAATCATGAGGTTCCTATGAAGCATCTTTGTAAGACTACAGATTCTAGGAGCCACGGCAACTGTGCATCTATGTTCGACGATCTATCCCCTTAACCATTCCTTGCGTATCCGCACGTACGCATACAGAAATTGATCGGTCACCGTCACTGTTTCCATTGGCACTCTTCTTTCCTACTCTGAACGAAGTCCCGGTCTAACGTTCCTTCATCAGCTGCTTGTGCCCTCGCTTTGGGGCTCGTCAAGTTGGTGAGCGTCCAGCTTGTCTTTTCCTGTGAAGTTGAAGCAGTAAAGGCGACTGAAGCTTTGGTTCACGAAGGGAGGTCCTACTCCGTCCCGAAATTGTCTTTCATGTACATACAGGACCTTTCAGGATGCTGAAGAAACAGCCTCTTCTAGAGTGGCTGAATGATTGCCACTGAGAATAGCGGATGCGTGGCGACTTCAGGGAAAGAGGGCAAGTCTGTTGGACCGTTCATCGAACGTGCAGGACAAATGGGCGGTCCGAACATGGAATCAGGCGTATGAGATCAACTGCTTACACTACCACGATGAAAGAAGCAAACAGACTTCTGAGCTCCGACACTGGAATACAAACGAAAAACCGCAGCTTTATGATGAGCCCCATGAAACTAATTGGCAGCAAGCCTAATGGTTTCGAGAAGAAGGGCCAAGCCTGGTAAGGAAGTCACTTACATTGCTTTGCAAATTCTCCTTTTGATAATTGATTGTCGTCTGGTTCGAATGCAAACGATACGCGTTAGCTAGAACGATTAGTGCTGAATGTGTTTAATCTTTTGATAAGGGAAACTTTTCAGTTTTTGAACTTGTTACGATTCTAGATCTGCGTATTTGTCATTCACAAGGTGCCACCGGTGACATTACCAGGATTGTAAAAGATATATATTAGATAGGAGAAAATTTCCACCTCGCCCGTTATCCGCTCGCCAAGGGCGGGCCGGGGTGATGGAATAGCCAACAATTCCTTCCCTAGAGTTACGTGCTGAAACTTACTCCGGCTCGATAATTCGGTCAAATTACACTCGACAGTTGACATTCTGATGCGGCGTAGGAGCTGTAACTTTTGGACTCGTTTGAGTCGTTTCCCTATTGTCTTGAGTAGACTTAGGATCGGTTAAACGAGTACCCTTCAGTCTCTTGGTGTACTAATTGCCACTGCTCGGGATACAAGCTTTTGTGTAATGTTGTCGATGTACAGGTGTAAATATCGATCACCAAACGGATTGTCAGAAGTACACTGTAGTTTTCCTCGTGGACATAGAAGTATACAATATTAGAGCAGTTGGAACTTGGAAGTGGAAATCCTTTTCAACCACCGTGTAAGTAGAACTTTTGAATAATGTCTCGCGCACCTTAGAATTAAAATGTCCGAATACGCAGATTCGCTGCAAGATAGGATCAATTCGAATTCCCGGCTCGTGAATTACTCCAGAGGATATTCAGCGATATTGCAGTGTTGGGAAAGTTCTCGAATACAGGTTTCTGTTACCTACGCAGTTTAGTGAATACGTTTCATGTTTTTTTAAGATCAAGAAGATAAGTTTTTAAAAAGTATGTATCGAGAAAAAGTTATACAAATCTGGCAACCTTAAGATGTTTTTAAAGGATTCGCCTGCAGAGCTTGTCGGAGTTTTATCGCTGCACTCACGGAAGATTCACTTTTTCTCTTTTTCAAGGTTACGGTTATGTGATGGGAAGCTTATGAATCTGGCGATTTTCTATTTGTAGGTTCGTGGCAACGGAGCTGCAGAGCGACCTTGTGGTGGAAGTTGCTGATATAAGCTTCCATCTTCATAAGGTAAGTGCTCGTGAGTGTTTGTTGATTTTTGGAATACCTTCTCATGCGTTGAAGATAAGAGAAATACGGGCCTACATTTGAAATGGAGAAGTATGGTTTTAATCAAATACCCTGGAATCTAGCGATGGGAAAGTTGGAATGCTGGATAATTCTGTTGATTGCTGCGTTGTGATATCATGTTTTTGCTTCGTATGTACAGTTTCCTCTTCTCTCGAGAAGCGGACGCTTGAACCGCCTAGTATTCGAGTCCCGCGACACTCAAAAGGATCACATTGAACTCTCCGACATGCCGGGGGGACCAGAGGCTTTCGAATTGGCTGCTAAGTTCTGTTATGGTGTTGCCGTCGATCTTACTGCTTCCAATATTGCAGCACTGAGATGTGCTGCAGAGTACCTGGAAATGACAGAGGATCTGGAGGACGGGAACTTGATCTCCAAGACCGAGGCCTTCCTAAGCTTTGTCGTGCTGGCCTCGTGGAAGGACTCTATCACTGTATTGCAGAGTTGCGAAAGCTTAAATCCCTGGGCGGAAAATCTCCAGATTGTGAGAAGATGCAGCGAGTCCATCGCTTGGAAGGCGTGCACGGATCCTAGAGGTATAAGCTGGTCCTTCACTGGTCGAGGAGGCACCGAGTGCAGGACGGATGACAGTCCCCTTTGGAACGGCTTAAAGAATGACTTGAGGAAGGTGCCTCAAGATTGGTGGTTCGAGGATGTATCGAGTCTGTGCGTCCAATTTTTCGTGAAGGTTATCACCGCGATCAGAGCAAAAGGCATGAGACCAGATCTGATTGGAGCTGCAGCTGTCCAGTATGCACTGAAGTGGTTACCAGGTCTGGATCGGGAGCTCGGCCTAGTGAACGGGCAGGACTCGAGCGTCGATGCCAGTAACGGAGGCGCCGTGGAGTCCTTCAAGATAAACATCGGCAATGGGAGTGGCAATGATTTCACTACCTTGCAAGACAAGAATCGGAAGATGCTCGAGAGCATCGTGAGCATTCTTCCTCCTCAGATCAAGGGCTCTTCGACTTGCAGCTTTCTGCTTCGTCTTCTCCGCATGGCAAACATGCTGAATGCCAGCGTCGTCTGCAGGAAGGATTTGGAGAGGAGGGTTGGGCAGCAGCTGGAGCAAGCGACGCTGTCGGATTTGCTCATACCCTCCTTCAACCACACCGACGAGACACTTTTCGACGTGGATTTGGTACATCGAATGGTGGAAATCTTCCTGGCCCAAGAGCAGACGGTGCCCACGAGCCCAGTGTCGCAGCTCATGGGAGAGAGGGGAGGGTACTCGAACGGGAGTATGACGAGCAGCAAGGCTCAGGTGATAACGCCGCAGAATGCGAAGCTGAAAGTGGCGAAGCTAATGGACAGCTATTTGGCGGAGGTGGCAAGGGATGCGAATTTGACAGTGACGAAGTTCCAGGCACTGGCAGAGGAGCTACCGGAGTATGCGAGGGTGTGCGACGACGGGCTATACAGGGCGATCGACACATTCTTGAAGGTGAGCTAGTAGACATGTCCAGAGACATCTCCAGAGCTACACAGGCCAGAGAGAGAGAGAGAGAGAGAGAGCTCCATAGCTACACAGGCCAGAGAGAGAGTGAGAGAGAAAGAGAGAGTATTCTGTTCTTTTCACGTATCTTTGTGTAGTCTCGACAGCGGCTATAACGATAGATATCGAGATAAAGACAGATAGAGCAAAAACAGGCAGCAAAAACAGGGTCACGCGCAGGAGAAACAGTACAATCCCATGCAAGAACACCTTTTGCGTGTGAACTGCAAAGGGCGTGTTGGTTTGGCAACTTCATACCCTTCCATGGCGCTGAGGGGCACCTCGGTGTGGCTTTCACCCCTGCGTGGAAACAGGTCCCCAGAGCGCGCAAAGTGGGTGGGAGACAAACTTTTATTGTACTTAGGGTTCCCATCATGCATGCCCCTTCCTATCTTACGGCCCACATGATCTCCCCCTTCCACGTCCCCCCTCTACCCTCTTCTTCTATCATGTTCATCACTCTCAACACTACACATTCTTCACATGCACACTAGTTACTCTATGCCATCTTTTTCCATGAGGTATTTCTCAACTGAATTCTCTTCTTCTAATAATATTGCTCTACATTTAAGTGTCCTTAGATCCTTTGGCTTTTGTTAGTCATATAGATAAGAGTTTGTGCATGTTCCTAGATTCACCTGTAAACTTGTATAGGTAAGAGTCTCACAAATATGGGGCCTAAACATATCTAGCAAATGAAGTTTACATTTGACCATGTATTCTTAAGCATGCTAGCTTGTTATTTTGTGGGTTATATTGCATCATTACACATAGGTATACATATACTAACACTACCATATCTAATTTTGCTCTACAGGCCCACTCAAGTACAGCAGAGGTGGATCGAAAGCGATTGTGTCGACTCATGGATTGCCAGAAGCTATCCTTAGATGCTTGCATGCATGCAGCACAAAATGAACGGTTACCACTCCGAGTGGTGGTACAGGTGCTTTTCTGTGAGCAAGTGAAGCTGCGTAATGCCATCACAGGTAGTGCTTTGGCAGCACAAGCACAACGCTCACTAGTTCAACCAAGCTACTATGACTCACCAGTCGCTGTGGAGGATGGAGACTTTGTAGCAGTGGAACATGGAGGAAGTGCACCAGATTGGTGCACCGCACGACAGGATATTCACTCCTTGAAGCAAGACGTGGAGACAATCAAGGCCAAGTATGCAAAACTACAAGCTGACTATGCCACGTTACAGCGCCAACTAGAGGGAGTGTCAAAGAATGGTGGCTTTGCCCCTGCCACTACACCTAAGACTAGTGGAGGGGGTGGTCATAGTTTCCCTTGGAGTAGTGGTTGGAAAAAACTTGTCCGTGCTCCTGGCCAAATCTTCAACATCTCACGCCTCTCCATGGATGAGACTAGCACCAGGACTGCCACTCCATCCCTTGCCCACCGTAAGCCACCTCGATGGCGGCGCAACTCAATCTCCTAGTTTTTGTGCCCTCACTCCTTTGCATTGTTTTGCCCACTCACATGCCTTTATCTATAATTATTTTCACTTCAAATAGTGCAATATGCCTCTCGACATGTTGCATATAAGGGTAACATGCTCTATTTAACTTTGCTAGTCATCCCCTTGCCTTGTCCTTCCATTGTAGTTGACTCTTAGGTTGGAAACTTACACACTTCATTGTAAATCATTTAACAAATTATGGCAAAAGTATTTGCTTTCATGTGGTGTTTCATGTGATTACCGTCATCATTGGTTTGATTTGTACATGGAAATTCTGTGTACTATTCTATCTTACATTGTAGTTGGAATAAGAGATGTGATGTGGATCTCTCAATAGTTAGTACACTCCACGACCCAAGCTTGTAATGGATCTATGCTTCCATATCCTCTTTGAGTGTATGATTTGCATCTCTTTTCTCTTTTCATTTCAAAGCTTTTAAGTAGAGAAAAATCATAAGTTTGACCTTACATATTTTAGAGCTACGATGTTTATGTAGGTATATATACATTCCTTCACAACAAAATATCATAAAATGTATACTTGCTAGAAATTTGGCCCCACACCTACATTATGTCTCATAGACAAATATGTTCACCTCACCATGTAAAATATCAACTGTGGATCTTGTATCATTTTGTGTGAGCATTGATGGCAAAAAATCATAAGTTTGACCTTACATATTTTAGAGCTATGATGTTTATGTAGGTATATATACATTCCTTTGCAACAAAATATCATAAAATGTTAACTTGCTAGTCTCAAGTTTGGCCCCACACTCACATTATGTCTCATAGTCAGACATGTTCACCTCACCATGTAAAATATCGACTGTGGATCTTGTATCATTTTGTGTGAGCATTGATGACATTCTTATGACTATGATAACTACACATAATCATGCATGATTTTTAGAGATTGGAATTGCATGGACTCTTCCTGGACTCTTTGAATTTCTTTTACCCCTCCTTAAGTCACATTAGCAAATCAATAATGACATTTGATTTGTCTAACAAGCATTTGGTAACATTATGATGTTCTTGCAATCTTGTGGGTATGGAGATTCTTGATCTCATCAAGGGAGCTGTAAACGTTTTAGATACTGTTGAAAAGCACTCCCACCAACTAAAAAGAGAAAAGAAATTGATGTCAAATATATCTATAATCTTGTACATTAGGTGCTTCAAAGTACATGACACACGTGATCTTCTAAACACTTCTATGTTGGGAAATTTGCATTTTCTTGCAAATTTCAATGGAGTCTTCATGAAATTTTCCCTTACTTTTACTATTCTTTTGTCTTTTCGATTTTTTTCACATTGGGAATGCCTCAATGGTCCTCTTTGTGTCATGTCACTCTAACTTCATGTGGTGGGGAGTCTCTTGTTCTAATGCATATGGTGCCTACTACTCTTAGTACAATTCATGTGTTATACACTAACACAAATTTCTATGAGTACCTCGTGAAAGCTACCCTGAAGTCTATTTATTTGACATGCTAATTTGGAAGTATATTTGATGCTAGCATTATCGACTCATTCATCTTAAAGCATTGGAATGCAATCATTCTAATACAGCCATAGGTGTCTGTCATGAGCAGTCTGCAGAACCCTTTTCCCTTGACTTGTAGTATAAATTGTTTGAGGTCGAATAGTGTCTAGGCTACGTCAGCAATGAGATTGAAACTCAAGTGCCGTGGAGGTTCTCGTTTACATTAAAGAAGCATTTTTCCCTCTCTAGTTGTTTGATTCAATTTTGAAGAATCGAAGTGAGTCAAAACTTTTCCAGGAGTGATGCTAGCATTCCTTGAAAGCTCAACTAAGGTCTAGTTTTAAAATGAAGTTGAATGGTCAAGCAAAATTCGTACAAGTTGATTGTGGCCTTGATTGAGCATTTCAATAGAAGTGAAGAGCCTACAAATGTGCATCTATGGGTGGCCCATTTGAGAGAAGTAGAGGGAGAGATGGTGCATCGATATGTGGATCAAGCAACCATTCTCTTTGATTCTTAAAGACCACCCAACCAGGGTTGGCTATTGGCATGACTCAATATGTATTGAATCACATGATTGGTGGAGTGAGAGATGAAAGTGAGTAAAGTTGAAATGGAAGACAACAACCATGCCGTATGCACTAGATATTGCCCAAAAGTTTGAGAAGGTACAACAAGATCCTAAGCTAGAAACCCCTCTCCCTAGTCTTTCATGTTGAAAAGTTCAAGCATTGTTTCCTTGGTATACAATTTTTTTTGCATGGTAAGTGATGGGCTATCAAAGCAAATGCCTCCATCTCCACATTCTTCCAACAACAGTAGCCAAGTGGCTAAGGATAGTTTCTTTTACTTTCAAAATGGTAAAAGGGGGATTCTCTTATCCAAAAAAGTCTCTCAATGGCCTAGAAATAGGGAAGAAGTGACAAGCCTCCACTTAGCCCTTCATACTTAGACATGGAGAGAAAGAGGATATTGTGACATCTTTCCTTGTGTTCCCATTGATGCACTAGTGATCCGTAATTCATCCATGTCCATCAATCTCTAGAGGGGTCACGTAAAAAAAAATGTGACTATTGCATGCATTCTATAAAAGGATATGTTTAAATCATGTTCTTAATAGAAATATATTATAGAGCGGTATCATTAAAAAAATTTTAAAGAAAAGTTAGAGATGTGCGTAGAGCAAGGGTGTCTTTTAATCATACAATATTCATTGTTAAGGGATAGGCCTTGAACGCATGTGATATATGGTTTACATATAGTAATTACCCCGATCCATCAATGAAGAATGTCATTCAGGTCTCTTTTGGTCTACAAAAGGCACAAAGGAGAAAATCTTGGAGGGAAAAAGGGAAGGGCTAGAGAATTCGATCGGGTTAGTGATTCATACTTGGTGGAAGAATGGTTGGTGGAGGAGAACAAGGGGAAGACAATATAGCCAACGTATATTGCTAATTTGGATGCATCAAGCCGGTGAGGAAGATGCCACATGGTCAAAATTGACCCTCAACACCTTTCGCTCCGGGTGCTTCTTCATTTAGAGACAAATGAACTTGAAAGTTAGAAAATGGCCATTTTTTTACAGTCAATTAGAAGTGACAAATCATCTTTTAGAAAAGAAAACATGGTTTAATGCATATCGATTGATATACATTATGATGTCTGTGTGATTTTTATTTGATTTCAATATTAATGTATAATTCACATGCATTGTGCTAAGAGGACTAGGCACCATATGCACTATAAGAAGAGACTCGAAACCACATGAAGTAGTATCGACACCACTGAAGAGAGGTGCCTTGCAAAAAGTGTAGAGACTGTCATGGAACCCCTTACAAAAAGTGTAGAGACCCTTGAGTTCCCCTTAAAATTGTGTAGAGACCATCCATTTCACTTTGTGTAGAGTCCGTCATGTGTAAAATCTCTCAATGGAAAGAAGCTCCCACTCATTGGGGTTCAATGTTCAATCCTATTATTGTACTTGGATCTTCTTATATCCATGCTCCCTTAACACTACCAATGTGTGGCAGCATGCTCTAACCTTGCAATCTCTCACCTCCTCTCCTCTCCCCTCTTCCTCCTCCTCCCTTCTCCTTCTCTCTTCCTTCTCCTCCCTTCTCCTCCCTTCTTCTTCTCTCCCTTCTCCTTCTCCTCCTCCCTTCTCCTCTTCCTCCTCCCTTGTCCTCCCTTCTCCTTTTCCTCCTCCCTCCTAATAACACTTCTTCATGCCTCCTAGACCCTAAACCCCACGAATTTGTGAAGAAGACTAGCTCTCCACTCCCCAACCTTAAACTGCAAAACTCTCTCAACCATAAACCCCTAGTTAGCTTCCTCAATCCTATCCTTCTTCTAAACTCTACAAGACTTACCCATGCATCATCAATCCTCAACCTTAAACCCCTAGTTAGCTTCCTCAATCCTCCTCCTCCCCCCTAATAACAATTCTTCACTCCTTCTAGACCCTAAACCCCAAGAATTTGTGAATAAGACTAGCTCTCCACTTTTCAACCTTGAACTACAAAACTCTCTCAAGCTTAAACCCCTAGTTAGCTTCCTCAATCCTATCCTTCTTCTAAACTCTACAAGAATTACCCAAGACCTTGAACCCCATGAAGGTGAGAACGTCCATCAAATCTTGTGATCAACACTTTTTTTTCACCTAATCTCATACAAGAACCACTTTCTCTGCTTTAGCCTACACCTCTCACTAGAATTGACCCAAGAACATACGCTACAATTGTGAACACCTATGACACAACAAGAAATGACATAACCATAGGTGACTAAATTGGGAATGAGAGAAAAAGTGACAACATTTTGGTGCCGCTACTTGGGAGGTTAGCACTTGAAGCAAAAGAAAATTTGTGTTTGCTTGCAGGAAAAAGAACACGTGTTTGCTTGCTGAAAAAAGAACATTTAATTACATGGTGACATCCATAAATCAAATGAACAAATAATGATAAAAATTAACCCTCTAAACACCCACACCCTATAAAAGTATATTTGCCATTCCTCAATCCTTCTCATTCACTTTTGCACATGCCCCTCTCTCAAACGATCGCCATTTTTTCTAGCCACCTCCACTTTCCATCCACCTCTTCTCTCCCTTGTCATATGAGCCCACCAATCTAAAGATATTAGAATCTCAACCATTGTGCCTTGTTTGAGAGCACCTCCCTAGTGCCACCCAAACCTCCATCCGACCTACTGCCATTTGTGGCCCTGTTGTACCCCATGCCCTAACTCTATATGCCACTTCTAGGGCCGTGTCACATCTCAGCCCATCCAACCCAAACCCATCACTCTCAATCTCATGTCCCAAAAAAACATCCCTTATCATCTCCCTCTCTCAACTCCATGCCACTACCCTCATCAAACCCTAATCCCAACATCCAACATTCCCCCTCCCCCTTTCACAACCTGTTTACCCAACCACCTTGTATAGCCTTGACATTGCATGCCCCCACATAGCCTTGAATGCATTTCTCTAATGATTGGACCCCCCTTGAATCACAACAAACCCATTTGACATCCCCATTTCTCGTTGGCATCCCCTTTTGCTTCCATCGGTGCTCTTTTTATTGCCGACCCCCCTTAGCCTACTAATTCTAGTCCTCGACCTAAATACTAACCACTAACCTAGATAAACTAAATTTGAGTAACATTAAACCAACCCTGTTAGAGAAGTCTAACCATAGTTAGTCTAAACAACTAAAGTAACCTTGCATAAAGTTTAAACCAACTTAGGTTACATTAATCTACTTTAAGTTAGCCTAAGCTAACTTATTTGGTCCTGATTACTTAATCTAACCCCATTGGGTTTAATCTTTTAAATGTGAGGGTATGTTCACACCTAACCTTAAAGACCAAATTTTCTAATTTTCACCCCATGTATGACTAACCCCATGACTTACTCAATTGAAGCCTAAATTGGACCCTGTCAAACCCCATCTTTGACACATTCAAAGAGCATGTTTTGCATGAATTTTCCAATACGTTTGAATAATTTTGTGCATCATATACCATTCCAATTATTGTTTTAGGCTTATGTTGTGGGAGAAATCATCATAACTTCAAACAAAACATATTAAAGACATGGCCTTGACTACCATAATATATCCAGATGTGTATCAACAATACAATGGATCAGCTAGAGTCAATCCCACAAGAACTTAGCACTATGTATGATCCACATTGCATACATGCCCACATTCTAGGCAAAGGTAATTCCACATAATTTGTTGATTTGTTTGAGATCAGAGATGGTTAGGAGAATTTGCAAGGCAAGAGGAAGACTATTTAAACCTTTTTCACAACCCCTCAAGGAGAACCATTCAAAGTACCTCATTTAATGGATGTGGAAATTAAAACTCCTAGCCCATGCTCCTATATACAATTTACAATAACTAATAGAACAATCTTGGGTATCAAATAGAATGTGCCATGCACAAATTCTAGAAATCATGAAACATTATATTAAAAGCCAAAGGAATTTAGCATATAACATTGACAAAGGTAATTTAAAAGAATTAGGATATCATGTGACAAATCATTTCAATAAGCTACATAATGCTTTTATAGAATTAATTTTTTTAATAATAGGGCACCAATTAATCAAAATCTTATCGGAAAATTTTTGTCAAAGCATCACTCAAAGGCAAACAATTCATCAACAAATGGGCACTGTTCATCAAGGGTGTCATTAATATGAGAATTTCAATAGCAAGACAAAATAAGATCATGGCATCTACTAAGATATCAATTTCAACTAATGGAGGCACAAAGAAATAGTTCAAGCAACCCATAATGCAAATCAATTGACCATTCAATTGAAACTTCAAGCATTTTCACGATCCTTATACATAACATTGACAAATTGTTACCTGGACTTTCACTATTGGGTCAAGGCACAAAAGGTCAACTACTATTGAATTAAAACCTTGTACTCATAATTCCTCTATAAAATGTCACAATGGAGCCTATATGGGATCAAGTTCTAAAGGATTTTCCCCAATACATAGACATGTATACTAGTACAATGGATCAATTGGAGACGATCCCATCATAACTTGGCACGGGACATGATCCACTTGTTAGAAATCGAACAATAGAGTGTATCAGAGTCAAAGACTGATAGAATAGCCCAAGAGCTCACACTGTGTGTGTGGGGAGTGGAATCACAAACTTCTTAAACTTATGTGCTTCAAAAAGATGTGCAGACTCATCAATACACAATGATCCATCTAGATATAGAAGCTACCAAAAGAATATATTTCCGCCCAAAACTATGGACACAATACAAAGAGAGATTGATCCAAAGTCCCACCAAAGTGTGGTCCTTTGATCTTACCACCATGTACTTTGGATCGATACAAAGAGAGATCGATCCAAAGTCCCACCAAAGCGTGGTCCTTTGATCTTACCACCATGTACTTCTACTATCTACCAAATTTCTCTAAAACTTGAGCCCGCATGCTCCACTAGAGTGTGTTCCTTTGATCTTACCACCCTGGTGCCAATGTATAAGAGAACCATTTGATTGGTACCTCAAAATGGATGTGGAAATAAAAAACTCATGGCCCATGCTCTAACTATATTTAATACTACACTTTACAATATTTGATGACAAAATGTTGCATTTCAACAAGAATTTATCATCCATAAACTTTGGCAGTTATGAAAGACCAGACAAAGGGATTCACAATCTAACATTGCCAAAGGTAGTTCAAAAGGAACATGATAAATGGAAAACTATTTAAACAAGCTAAAAAGTGCTATCAACTATGGAAATTTGTCACTAACAAATCACAGTTGAATAAATATTTCGTCAAAGGATTGCATAAATAAATTCATGAGCCAATGGATCATTATAGTTGCAAAACTAGAGTTTGAGAAATGATTGAAGCAAAATGAGAAAAGGTAGGCTATTAAACCTAGAGGTGATACAAGTAGAGCCATTTCTTTATCTACTGCTGATAAAGGTAGGTAAAAGTCTATAAAGTCATTAGATGCCCTAAATATTAATCCACATAATCTGCCAATGTATTCAAAGGAATCACCTATCACTAAGATGTGCTCAATGGAATGCCTGCCAACAAGCAAAAAGAAAAAGAAAAAGAAGAAGAAAGAAGCTAAAAAAGGTACAATAAATGTACAATCATTTGACAACCCCAAACCAAACCTACAAAATTAGATTGCACAAAGGGGGATGCAATCCAAAGGATAGCTCTAAGAGGTTTCAACACATATCTACTTGATGATAACAAAACTATGATGTGTCATTCAAGATCCTGTCTACCACTTGAGCTCTTTGCTTACTATACTTCTACATAAAAATGAATAGCAAGCATTCTCTCTTATAAGTCTTAATAATGGATGCCAACCAAGGAAGGGGAATTTCAACTTGACCACATAACAAAGGATTCCCCATGAACAAACACAAAGATGTAACAATTAGAAACACTTTCTTATCAAAATCCTCGAAGGCCGATCCTCAACACATTCAAGAAAGTAGAACAAAAAGAAGGAGAACCACTTAAAATTTTGCAATGATTCAAGTATTTTTCCCAAGTAGCAAGTACAATTAATAAATGGATTTAGATGCTTGGCATAGTTTCCAACCTAGCTCGGACAACAGCTACAATAGGAGCAAGATCAAAAGAACAAACTTACTTCATTCCAAGAAAAACCAAATAGTGAGATACTAGACTTAAGAGTATAGCTCATTAAAAATTATACAAATGCTAGCAATTGATACTGGGCCCTATCATAGATCTATGCCAATTGTTGGAATCCAAAATGAAGTATCAACACTATCAAAATGACAAAAAGACTCTCAAGCCAAGACCCACTCGACACTAAAAGGTCAAATTGGACACCGAAGGGAATCCCTCCCGACAAAATGACAACATGGACTTTTCAACAAGAAATTCAAAGGTCACTCAGCAAAATAAGGAGTATTCCATACCATACAATCACATGCAATCCAAATGATTAAGGACAAAATGGAATATAATAACATAGACAATTGTCAACCCCAAGTATCTAGAGTATAAAATATATAGAGACACCCGCACAAGCAAACACACCATAAGTGATTAGAGGCATTTCTCAACAAAAAGGAATACATCCCATCCTAGTCACAAATGAAATATAATAACATAGACAATTGTCAACCCCAAGTATCTAGAGTATAAAATATATAGAGACATCCGCACAAGCAAAGACACCATAAGTGATAAGAGGCATGCACAATCGAAGAACGAAACAAAATCTAGCCATGCATGATAAAAAAAGATAGATTGCACTTTTGACAAATGCATGTCCACATAGAAACTCAAGTGTTTGCTCTCTAACTTGCGCCAACACTCATGATTGACTCAAGTACAAGGCTAGAAAAGCTTCAACAAAACTCCATTGGGGGATTAAGGCATTAAAAAAACCATATATTCATAACCCTAGAACCACTTAATAAAATTCTAGATAATATTTTCTCAAACACTTCAAGTACATAAGTTGCACCTAAACACATAGGTTAGGTCCATAAACACATGCATAAGCTTTTTAAAATGCATGATAGATGCACAAATAATGCCCCATTAAATTAGGAAGGGCACAAATATGTCACACATGCTATCTCAAAATCAAGGCATAGTCCACAGGAGTTCTTAGGGGTATGAGTGACAAATATGTCACACACGCAATCTCAAAGTCAAAGCATAGTCCACAGGAGTTCTTAGGGGTATGAGTGATCATCTTGAATATCTAAATTGGGTAGTACAAAGACACCCAACAAGCTAGAAGCATGCATTTTCACAATATCTAGATGAAAACAGGAAGCTATTAATATCACAACCTATGACATCAATTCAAATTTCTACAAGAAGCAGGCATAAGCAACTCAAAGTTATTGACATTGTCAATATGACAAATTCCATGGGTGGATTTGTCATATTGACATTTCAATGTGACAAATCCACCCGTGGATTCCAAAGCTATGTATGGAGATCCTAAGACTTAGCATTGATAGCCATATCCTTTTCTCTCTTACAAAAATTCATCTCAATAGATAATACATCAAATGCCAAGATCCTAGGAGCCCTATACGAATACAATACAACAAGTAACAAGGCCATGCGTGTAGCCATTTTTTGTAAAGTCTTCTCTCTTAAAAAAATTCCTCTGGATAGATAATGCATCAAATGCCAAGATCCTAGGAGCCCTATACAAATAGAATACAACAAGTAATAGGTCCAATGTGCATGATTGTGTGTAGCCATTTTTTGTAAATTTTAAGGAATATTTTGCATATGGATAACTTGTTTGATTTCTAACTTATACATTTCTCAATGGAATTTGACAAACTTGGTGTCTAAACTAATCTACACATTATAGACTTGATATCAAAACATTACACAATTGGCATCTTAAATGAGATAATTAAACTATTGCAAATGCTGTAATGCTTATGAAGCATGCATCTTGAACTATATAGTATATTCAAAATATTTTCAAAAATCAAATTATTGCTCTACAAATAAATGGAACCAATTGTTCATTTGAAATTGCACTATTTTAGTTTTCCACAAACCAAAGGAGGCTACCATTTGAGAATATTTGCTATATTTTAGAGGCTGTCCAATATTGTGCTGCAATTTTATGCATACATATGAGGGCATGCTCAATTACTTTTCCTAATTTGGTTGGAAAGGCCAAAATTTTGGTAAAATTCACTCCACACTTATTGAGCTACTGCATTGTGGTCTTAAAACTTTGATATTTGGTGATATTTGTAGCTAATTCACCCATAAATGGATGCACCAAAAAGAGATCAATGGATGCATGTGCCATGCTCTTAATAGAATCCAATATGCTTTATCATTTTGCACTGGTTAATTTTTTGGTCACGACCTTGTAATGAGGCCCATAAGCATGCCAAAGGTGATTCCATTTCTTAATCCACATCATCAAACACACTTTCTTTTGAAATTTTCTTCCTCACCATATCTATCTTGGCTTTTTCCCATCTGTCCACCTTTCCCTTCATTTGCCCCCATGCTCTCTATGCTCCTCAACCTCTCTTGGAATGTGTATAAGCATCAATTCCTATCATGAAGCTTCAAGAGAGTCCTTGTTTCTCTTCACAAGCTATCTCATTTAGCATAAATCATTTCTCATTTCTTGGTTTTCTTTGTTTATTTAATATAAGGTATTGTGGATTTTTTCATGGCTTGGAAGAGAAATAGACAGAGGCTATGAGATAGGAAAGTTGGTAAGCCTGGTCAAGGTATTAGAAGGAGGTTGAAGGCCATGGAAGTAGATGATATGATATCCAAATGGAAATGGAAGGCTATTTCAATGAATGCGAAGGGAGAGATAAAACTAGGAAAAATGCCTCCTCATTGAGTTGCTAGACTTGGAGGCAGCAGTGCACTACAAATGCACCGATTTGATGAGCAGTGCCATAAAATGAAAGAACATGAGTTGTGGTCCAAAAACTAGTGGTAGCATTTGAGGAAGCAACATCAAGTCATTTGAGGGGCTAACAAGATTGTTTCCTCAAAAAATTTACCCTGCACCTAAGGATACATCAAGTGTCCACTCTTCCAATGCCCCAAGAGTTGCACACCTAAAGAGATCGTACTCTTTAACTTGAGAGATGGCCTTGGCAATGTGGAAGGGAATCAAGTAGCTGCAAAGAGGGCAACATTAGCTATGTGATTTTTCTCTAAAACAAACATGAAATGGCTTTCATGCACAAATCAAAGATAATGTCCATTAGAAGGAGCAATGTGATTGAAGCGATATTGGTCATTAAGTGAAAGCAATGCAGCCTTGTGTCAAAAGCATGTGGGCATCGACCCAATGGAAGAAAAGGAGAGATAGCCTAACTGTGAGACAAAGTAAAGCCTAACAGTGGCTTACTACATTTCGATAGGCAAAGAATCATGGGACTGCAAAAGGCCAATTCCTCTTGAGTTATTATAAGGCATAGCTACATTCTAGTGTGATCATAAGTGGCCTTTGTAACATCATTTGAAGACTAATAGTCCTCGGGTTTAGATTTGAAGTCCCTAATCAAAGCTTACCCATCTCGGTAAACCATCGCCTTCCTTGCATGCTTCCTTTACTTTAGTGAGTTCACTGTCTCTTTGCTTGAGCTGGATCAGAGTGAGCTCCTTAGATCTCTAAATATTTATACCCTTTAATTTATGCATTCATTTGAGGATCTTAGCTCTAAATACCCTCCCTACTTGTGCTTGTGTGCTATTTTGACTGCTGATAATGGATATATCATTTTCATATGCAATGGATATTTTTACTAATGGATATATCATTTTGACTAATAAATGGATATATCTTTTCATCCCATTCAACTTGTGGTACTCCACTCTTAAGACATATGACTATGTCATCTACATCTTTCTTCCTCATCATCATGAAGGCATCCATATTTAAGTCCCCCAATTATGTATGTGTACTAAAACTACTAAAACTATATGCATCAAATAATGTTGTTGACCAATTTTTGGCATACCCCACCAAAATCAAGACACCCATTGCAAAGAAAGGTAAGGAACACAAGTGCTTGTTCTTATGCTCATGAGACAACAAAATGCATGACATAAGCAACCAATGGGGTCTTACTTTTGATGTTTGTATGTATGTATGTATGTATGTATGTATGTATGTATGTGTGTGTGTGTGTGTGTATGCATGTATGTATGTATATATGTATATATATATATATATATATATATATATAGATATATATGTATATGTATATATATATATATAGATATATATGTATATGTATATGTTGATGCATATATGTATATATTGATGTATATATTGATGCATACAATTTTGATATATGGAGAAAATGGACATGAAAACCATCTAAATTGGTTCTTGTCGTTTGATTTGATATATGACATGATCCTATTTGGATTTGTAAGTCCAAAGATATGGGGTCCTACTTTTAGGGATTGAATGCCTAAAATAGGCAACGTGTTAATGCGCTACCTATTTCATGCATTTAGGCCTCAAAAGTAGGACCCCATTGGCAACACAATGGGGTCCTAGTTTTGAGGCCTAAATGCATGAAATAGACAGCGCGTTAATGCGCTGCCTATTTTAGCCATTCAGGCCCTAAAAGTAGTACCCTGTATCTTTGGACTTGCATATCCAAATGGGGTCATGTCATATATCAAATCAAACGGCAAGATCCAATTTAGATGGTTTTCATGTCCATTTTCTCCATCAACTAAAAATATATTCATCAAATAATGTTGTTGATCAATTTTTGTCATACCCTCCCAAAATCAAGACCCCAATTGCAAAGAAAGGTAAAGAACACAAGTGCTTGTTCTTATGCTCAT